>NC_058339.1:14419171-14722201 GCF_905475395.1 Chrysoperla carnea
TTGCCAAAAATGTTTTGATTGATCAAGAACGAAAGTTAGAGGTTCGAAGGCGATCAGATACCGCCCTAGTTCTAACCATAAACGATGCCAGCTAGCGATCCGCCGAAGTTCCTCCAATGACTCGGCGGGCAGCTTCCGGGAAACCAAAGCTTTTGGGTTCCGGGGGAAGTATGGTTGCAAAGCTGAAACTTAAAGGAATTGACGGAAGGGCACCACCAGGAGTGGAGCCTGCGGCTTAATTTGACTCAACACTGAGAAACTCACCAGGTCCAGACACAATAAGGATTGACAGATTGAGAGCTCTTTCTTGATTTTGTGGGTGGTGGTGCATGGCCGTTTTTAGTTGGTGGAGCGATTTGTCTGGTTAATTCCGATAACGAACGAGACTCTAGCCTACTAATTAAGCTGTAAACAATAATTCTTAATTAATTTATAATTTTTAATTTATTAATCATTAAAATAGTTTTATTGTATTATAGCTTCTTAGAGGGATAAATGACTTTTAAGTCATATGAGAATGAGCAATAACAGGTCTGTGATGCCCTTAGATGTTCTGGGCCGCACGCGCGCTACACTGAAGGAATCAGCGTGTCATGTCCCAGGCCGAAAGGTCCGGGTAACCCGCTGAACCTCCTTCGTGCTAGGGATTGGGGCTTGCAATTGTTCCCCATGAACGAGGAATTCCCAGTAAGCGCGAGTCATAAGCTCGCGTTGATTACGTCCCTGCCCTTTGTACACACCGCCCGTCGCTACTACCGATTGAATGATTTAGTAAGATCTTTGGACTGGCACGCAGGAATATTTCTGATATTTCTGATATGTTGCTGGGAAAATTGATCAAACTTAGTCATTTAGAGGAAGTAAAAGTCGTAACAAGGTTTCCGTAGGTGAACCTGCGGAAGGATCATTATTAAAATATATATATATAAAATATATAAAAATATATTTTTTGTATTGTTTTTAAATCCAATTTTTAAAACAATAAGAATAATAAAAAAAATTATTAGAAAAAGGATATTTTTATAAATTAAAATAAAATAGTAAAAGAAAAACAATATATATATATATATATGTATATTTTTTACATATTTTTATTTTAATTCTTCATATCAATTTTATAATTTTTTTATATTTATTTGTTTTAAAAACATTTTGTTTTGTACCAAATATATATTATAATAATAATATAATATATGTATACATATGTATACATATTTATATATATATTAAATATATATTAAATATATAATTTTTATTCGCAAGTTGATATGATAAAATACAATCATATTAGCGATTCAATTGGAGACTGTATAATGTTGTTGTTCGATTGAAATAAAGAATTTCAACAGGGTTAAGCGAATAATTATATGTATATACACATTTTTTATGTATTGAAATAAATTAATAATAATTTCATTAATAAATATTATATATTATAATTATTATTATTATTAATAATAATAATAAATATATGATTATTTAATTGATTATTATAATTATTTATTTAAAATCTAGCTAGCACTAATATTTTTTAATATATACATTAAATATAAATTTTTTTTTTACACATGCATACATATTTATTATTATATGAAATTTTATCTCAGTTTTAATAAATATGTATTGAAATGAATAATAATACAATGTTATATATATTGATAATAGTCTGGATGGTAATCGGTTTGGATTATTTTAATATTAAATATTGTATTATTATTTTTGTAAGAAAAATCTCTATATGTATATCTATTTATATCAATAATATTTTTATTTTTATTAAATTATTGATTATAAAATAGAATAACATATAAATTGTTTTTTGTCAAAGCAAGTTCATGGGCTATAAGTTTTAAACTTTACACTCTGATATGAGCACACAATATTTATATAAAAATTATTTATTATAAATAATATTACATTGACTCACCTCATACCAAGCGAGAATATTAAGTGTTATTATAACGTTTTTTATTTGAAATTAACTTTTTAAATAAAATTAAAAAATAAATGACGCTTTCAATCTAGCGACGAGTATGAGAAAATGTTTGAAATATTTTAAGACCCATTTGGTGATGGTCTGACAAAAATCATAAATTTTATTATTTTTTTTTTTTTATTCAATAATATTTATTATGAATAACATGTTGTGTATTTCTTTTTGTAAAAGCAAAAAAAATTATATAAATGACATAATAAATATATATTTGAAAAAAAAAAATTAATATAGAATATCTCATATGTTTTTTCTATTAATTTTAAAACAATAGAGATATTATTTTTTTGTTTTATTCAATAATATTTATTATGAATAACATGTTATATATTTCTTTTTGTAAAAGCAAAAAATTATATAAATGACATAATAAATATATATTTGAAAAAAAAAAAAAATTAATATAGAATATCTCATATGTTTTTTCTATTAATTTTAAAACAATAGAGATATTAAAAAAAAATTTATATCAGTAATGGGTGAGACCATCTGATATTTAAAATGAAATTGTAATATTATTATATATTAATAATTATTATATGAAAATTTTTTTCTTATAATAATAAGAAGCAAAAAAAATATCATATTTTATTATTATATATTTAATATTATAAATACAAATAGTTCCCTGGTTGATCCTGCCAGTAGTCATATGCTTGTCTCAAAGATTAAGCCATGCATGTCTCAGTACAAGCCAAATTAAGGTGAAACCGCGAAAGGCTCATTATATCAGTTATGGTTCCTTAGATCGTACCCACATTTACTTGGATAACTGTGGTAATTCTAGAGCTAATACATGCAAACAGAGTTCCGACCAGAGATGGAAGGAATGCTTTTATTAGATCAAAACCAATCAGTGTAAATTTTAATTTGCATTGTTTAATTTGGTGACTCTGAATAACTTTAAGCTGATCGCACGGTCTAGTACCGGCGACGCATCTTTCAAATGTCTGCCTTATCAACTGTCGATGGTAGGTTCTGCGCCTACCATGGTTGTAACGGGTAACGGGGAATCAGGGTTCGATTCCGGAGAGGGAGCCTGAGAAACGGCTACCACATCCAAGGAAGGCAGCAGGCGCGCAAATTACCCACTCCCGGCACGGGGAGGTAGTGACGAAAAATAACGATACGGGACTCACCGAGGCCCCGTAATCGGAATGAGTACACTTTAAATCCTTTAACGAGGATCCATTGGAGGGCAAGTCTGGTGCCAGCAGCCGCGGTAATTCCAGCTCCAATAGCGTATATTAAAGTTGTTGCGGTTAAAAAGCTCGTAGTCGAATCTGTGTCCTACACTGTTGGTACAATGCTCGCATTGTTTAACTAGCATGTTATGTGGGACGTCCTACCGGTGGGTGGTACAGATTATGTATAAAATATTATATTTTAATGTTATTATTTATTTAATGCATTTTATATATATATATATATTTTTATTATGTGATTTGTCGTAAGTGTTTAACCGTTAAGAGCGGTGGCAGCCCCCAATTGCAATCCCGTCGCGCTGCTCTTAATTGAGTGTCGAGGTGGGCCGGTACGTTTACTTTGAACAAATTAGAGTGCTTAAAGCAGGCTCAAATTTTGCCTGAATATTGTGTGCATGGAATAATGGAATAGGATCTCGGTTCTATTTTGTTGGTTTTCGGAATATCCGAGATAATGATTAATACGGACAGATGGGGGCATTCGTATTGCGACGTGAGAGGTGAAATTCTTGGATCGTGGCAAGACGGACAGAAGCGAAAGCATTTGCCAAAAATGTTTTGATTGATCAAGAACGAAAGTTAGAGGTTCGAAGGCGATCAGATACCGCCCTAGTTCTAACCATAAACGATGCCAGCTAGCGATCCGCCGAAGTTCCTCCAATGACTCGGCGGGCAGCTTCCGGGAAACCAAAGCTTTTGGGTTCCGGGGGAAGTATGGTTGCAAAGCTGAAACTTAAAGGAATTGACGGAAGGGCACCACCAGAAGTGGAGCCTGCGGCTTAATTTGACTCAACACTGAGAAACTCACCAGGTCCAGACACAATAAGGATTGACAGATTGAGAGCTCTTTCTTGATTTTGTGGGTGGTGGTGCATGGCCGTTTTTAGTTGGTGGAGCGATTTGTCTGGTTAATTCCGATAACGAACGAGACTCTAGCCTACTAATTAAGCTGTAAGCAATAATTCTTAATTTATTTATAATACTTAATTTATTAATCGTTAAAATAGTTTTATTGTATTATAGCTTCTCAGAGGGATAAATGACTTTTAAGTCATATGAGAATGAGCAATAACAGGTCTGTGATGCCCTTAGATGATCTGGGCCGCACGCGCGCTACAATGGTCGTATCAGCATGTGATACATAATCCTTAGTCGAAAGATTTGGGTAATCATTTGAAATTCGACCATTGTTGGAATTGTGTATTGTAATTATTACACATGAACGAGGAATCTCTAGTAAGTGCGAGTCATCAACTGGCGTTGATTACGTCCCTGCCCTTTGTACACACCGCCCGTCGCTACTACCGATTGAATGATTTAGTAAGATCTTTGGACTGGCACGCAGGAATATTTCTGATATTTCTGATATGTTGCTGGGAAAATTGATCAAACTTAGTCATTTAGAGGAAGTAAAAGTCGTAACAAGGTTTCCGTAGGTGAACCTGCGGAAGGATCATTATTAAAATATATATATATAAAATATATAAAAATATATTTTTTGTATTGTTTTTAAATCCAATTTTTAAAACAATAAGAATAATAAAAAAAATTATTAGAAAAAGGATATTTTTATAAATTAAAATAAAATAGTAAAAGAAAAACAATATATATATATATATATATGTATATTTTTTACATATTTTTATTTTAATTCTTCATATCAATTTTATAATTTTTTTATATTTATTTGTTTTAAAAACATTTTGTTTTGTACCAAATATATATTATAATAATAATATAATATATGTATACATATGTATACATATTTATATATATATTAAATATATATTAAATATATAATTTTTATCCGCAAGTTGATATGATAAAATACAATCATATTAGCGATTCAATTGGAGACTGTATAATGTTGTTGTTCGATTGAAATAAAGAATTTCAACAGGGTTAAGCGAATAATTATATGTATATACACATTTTTTATGTATTGAAATAAATTAATAATAATTTCATTAATAAATATTATATATTATAATTATTATTATTATTAATAATAATAATAAATATATGATTAATTAATTGATTATTATAATTATTTATTTAAAATCTAGCTAGCACTAATATTTTTTAATATATACATTAAATATATATTTATTTTTAAGTAATAATAATATTTATATGTATTTTTTATTAAAAAAGATTACCCTAAACGGTGGATCACTTGGCTCGTGGTTCGATGAAGAACGCAGCAAAGTGAAACCGTTTAGGGGTAAACCTGAGAAACTCAATGATAGAATAATGTAGGTAAGGAATCGAGATATTTTTATATTTATTATTATTATTAAACAATAATTATTAATAAAATCTATAAATAATTTCTCTTATAAAAAAGTGAAATTAAAAATAGAATATATTGAAATTATTTGTTTAAATATATATAATCTCTATTAAGAAAAATAAAATAAGATTAATTGATATAATCTATATTTTTATTTTTCTATGTTATAAATTCTACTCTTGACGAGTAAGGAGGGTCGCGGGTGTCGTTGATAGGTATACGTTCAGGATATCTTGAGCCACCACCCGGCAGCGGAACCGTCTATAACCCTCGGGAGTTTGTCAGGGTAACCTGAAAAGGCCTGGAGAAGATCGCCGTCGGAAGATCCAGGAAGAGTTTTCTTTTCTGCATGAGCGTTCGAGTTCCCTGGAATCCTCTAGCAGGGAGATAGGGTTTGGAACGCGAAGAGCACCGCAGTTGTGGCGGTGTCTGGATCATTCCCTCGGATGTTGAAAATCCAGGTGAGGGCCAAACTATAGGGTGTCGCGCCGGTTCGCGCCCATCCCGTCCAGTGCTCTGAATGTCAACGTGAAGAAATTCAAGCAAGCGCGGGTAAAGGCGGGAATTAACTATGACTCTCTTTTTAGTCCAGGCAAATAGCCAAATGCCTCGTCATCTAATTAGTGACATGTATGAATGGATTAACGAGACTCCCACTGTCCCTATCTACTTTCTAGCGAAATTTTATATTTTTCTCGTCAATAGACGACTTAAATACCAAGCAAGGTTTTGTATATGATAGAGCAGTTCCCACGCTGCGATCTATTGTGACAAACTTCTGCTTGGGGGGAATCGTATATTTCATTAAAAAAATAAAATGAAATAGCGAGATTACCCCAAATCACAAATAAAAACAAAAAGTTTTTTATCCCCTTTGTAAAAAAAGCGGAGCGAAAGACAAATTTATAAATTTTTTTTAAATAAAGGGAATGTATTTTTACATTCCCAAATAATAAAATATATATATATATATATATATATATATCAAACAAATATAAAAATTTATATACAGGGAATGTATTTTTTTACATTTTCCTGTAATACAAAGGGGGAGGGACTTTTTTCAATTTTTTTAAAAATAACTTTTATATTTTTTTTCGTTTATAGACGAACTTATGTATTATGCAAGGTTTTGTATCTGGTAGAGCAGTTACCACGCTGCGATCTATTGAGACTTAACCTTTTGCTTGGGGATTCGTATATTTCATTAATAAAATGAAATGGCGAGATTACCCCAAATCACTAATAAAAACAAAAAGTTTTTTATCCCCTTTGTAAAAAAAGCGGAGCGAAAGACAATTTTATAAATTTTTTTTAAATAAAGGGAATGTACTTTTACATTCCCAAATAATAAAATATATATATATATATATCAAACAAATATAAAAATTTATATACAGGGAATGTATTTTTTTTACATTTTCCTGTAATACAAAGGGGGAGGGACTTTTTTCAATTTTTTTAAAAATAACTTTTATATTTTTTTTCGTTTATAGACGAACTTATGTATTATGCAAGGTTTTGTATCTGGTAGAGCAGTTACCACGCTGCGATCTATTGAGACTTAACCTTTTGCTTGGGGATTCGTATATTTCATTAATAAAATGAAATGGCGAGATTACCCCAAATCACTAATAAAAACAAAAAGTTTTTTATCCCCTTTGTAAAAAAAGCGGAGCGAAAGACAATTTTATAAATTTTTTTTAAATAAAGGGAATGTATTTTTACATTCCCAAATAATAAAATATATATATATATATATATATATCAAACAAATATAAAAATTTATATACAGGGAATGTATTTTTTTACATTTTCCTGTAATACAAAAGGGGGAGGGGCTTTTTTTCAAATTTTTTAAAATAACTTTTATATTGCCTTCACTGTGAAGGCTTTTTTTTTCAATTTTTTTTTTTTTTATATTTGTTAAGCCTCTAAAATAAGAGGCTTTTTTTATCAATAAATTTTTAATAATAATAATAATAATAATATATAATATTTATAATAATTACTATTTAAGATATTTATAATAATTACTATTGAAGTTATTTATAATAATTATTACTGATAATATTTATAATAATTACTACTAATATTATTTATAATAATTACTATTTAAGATATTTATAATAATTACTATTGAAGTTATTTATAATAATTATTACTGATAATATTTATAATAATTACTACTAATATTATTTATAATAATTACTAATAAGAATTATTAATAATAATAATAATAATGAATATTCATAATATATGTTATTAATAATAATAATACATATAAATAATTATTATAATAATAATTGCTCTTTATTAAATTAAAAAGCTTTAAATTTTATGAATAAAAATTGAAATAAACTAAATATAATTTAACGATTTTTATAATATATACTACAAATAATTTATAATAATTATTATTTGAAATAATTTTAATAAATATTATCAAAATATAAACAAACTAAACAATATTTATAATAATTGCTACCGATAATACTTATATATATATATACAACCAGTAATACCAATATGTAATAGCGCTAGTATCACTTCATATACCGGTGCAATTACATAGTCAGTAGTGCTAATAAGACCTACCCACATTTATAATAAATACTACCAAAAAATTCACTAAGTTATTAACATTTATAATAATTGTTACCGAAATGCTCATTACATATCAATATGCTACCGTTAATAGCATAAATTTTTTTAGAAAATCTACAAATATATCTCATGTATTATATCGGACCCTGTCAAAATTATGATAAAAAAAGGGTATAAAAAAAAAAAAAAAAATTTTATTATACATTATTTATTATAAAATAATTTTTGTAATACATTATATAACATATGTCTATATATTATGTGTATAGATAGATAGATAAGCTAACGATTTAATATTTAGTCAGAATAATCAGAATCACAATTATGGCAAATGTAATAAGGTTGCCCAGGTGTGCATGCTTCGTGTGCCCAAAACTTGCAATCAATGCACTGTATCCAGACTTCCCTAGACTTGCTAGCAGAATATGGAGAAACACAGACCAAGCAAAAATTTTCATAACCTGTATCATCTTCGTTCTGGTCAACTGCTTTCAATTTTTTTTTTTTGGATTTAGGACGCTTTGTATTTTCTAAATTGATCTTCTCCGGTGTATCGGTAAGAATTGCAGATTGATATTTCCTTTTATGAACTCGCTGTGACTTGCGTGGGGGAGCTTTTGGTAGAGGTTTTAAAACGTATGGTGATACAATTTGAAAACTTGGACTTGGGGTCGCGAGTTCAATAGGGCCAGTGTTCACATCTTCAAGTGATTGGTTGCTATTAAGATCACAAATGTCATCTTCATTATTTGTAATTAGTGGCCTATCCGTGACAGATGACGGCATAAAGTCGTGTTCTTGAAAAATATCTCTATTAAATGGCGAAATTCCACAAGTTTTAAACCCCATGAGAATATTGGAAGAAGTTGCTGCCAATGGGAAAGCCTGTGCAATTATTCCAGGTATGTCGTATATCGTCATGTGTTGCCCTGGATGATTTACCAACCATTGATCGATTGCGTTGTTTACGTATTTTTTAAGAGGTCCATAAACAGACCTATCCAAAGGTTGCAGCCGATGGGTACAATGTGGTGGAAATGAAAGCATAACTATGCCATTTTTTTTTGCAAAATTTATGCCTTCAATGGATAGGTGAGAGCTGTGATTATCTAACAATAAGAGACATGGTTTTTCTATAGTTGATTTAACGTGGCTGTGAAAATGCTTCAAAAAAACAACAAATAGCTCTTCTGTCATCCAACCTGACGGATTACTTCCGCCTTTACAGCCGATTGGCCCATCTCTAATAAAATGTTCCTTGAAATGCACCCGCGGAAAAATGAAGAATGGTGGGACTGCATTACCAACTCCCGAAACAGCAGTAGCTAGGGTGACTAGTGTGCCTCGTTCGGCTGAAGTTATAGCACCAATTTGTTTTAATCCTTTTCTAGCTACAATTTTGTTCGGTTTTTGCACCGTAGTAACCCCCGTTTCATCCATGTTCCAAATATCCTGTGGTTGAAAGCTATGCCGTTTAATAACTAATTCCAGTTTGTCAAAAAAGTTGGTGACATTATGTAGATTGAAATTGGTGGCTCGAGCCAAACTAGTAGCTTCAGGTGTTCTTATTGACAAAATAGGATGTCTCTTCATAAATGATGTAAACCAATCGGGTCCAGCTAGATTTTTTGTTTGCCAAGACTTTGGAATTTTTAGTTTATTTGCGATAGCAAGCTCGTACGCTATTTTCCGAATATCCTTGGGCGACAATCCGAAATATATAGTAGAGGCAACAAGAATATATTTTTCTAATTCTTTTTCGTTTTCGTCAGTAAAAACCTGTCGATTTCTTTGAAAGCCTACTTTAGTAGATGGCGATAATATAGCGATGTTGTTCATTTCTTCATAAGTAAATTTTTTACAATATCTTGATAAAGTTCGGTAATTAATTTCGTAATCTTTTGCGACAGACCTTATAGATTTACCGTAGTTCTGCACCTCTCTGGCAGCACGAAGCATCAAAGCTGGTGAAACAAGCCCTCGAGTAGACTTTCTTTTGTAATAGCGTGCCATTTTTATGACTACTTCTGCTACAATATTTATAATAAATTCTACCGATTACAGTATAAAACTGTAAACAAAAACAGCCCCCTGTGACAATCAGCCCCCTGTGACAATCAGCCCTCGTCAAGCTGAGATAACCTGCCCCAAAACACGTTCTAGAAAATACTTACCAAAACAACGTAATTGCACAAACAAAAATTTTCACTGAATAAAAAAAACACAAACACGTCTATCTGTAGCGGTGTCTCTAAATAAACTGTAAAATAGAACAAACAAACAAGTTTGCAAACAAGTTGGTTGTTGTTGCAAACAACAACAAGCAAACAAGTTTGCAAACAAGTTGGTTGTTGTTGTAAACAACAACAAGCAAACAAGTTTGCAAACAAGTTGGTTGTTGTAGTAAACAACAACAAGCAAATAAATTGGTTACATAATAAATAAACTAATATATAAATAAATAAACGAGTTTTATTGTATGTTATGTTAAATGTGACAATCAATACTTGATACAATCAACCCCAACCTCCCCTACTTTTCATTAAAAAATAAGAATCTGTAAAAAATAGTTATTTTAAGGTGCTGCTGGTTAAAACTTTTCTTGGTGGAAATTTTTTTACTTAAAAAAACCGAGTCGATGCATATTTTCACGTGTTTTTATTTTTCATTCCGTTTTCTATATATGTATAATAATGGAAACTGTTTTTAAAATCAGCCAGTATATAGATACTGTGTAAACAAAAATAATCTGGTGTTGTCATTTCAGGACCTCTATGTACACGTTGCATTACATGCAATGTGTAAAACATTACATTGTAGGGAAAACAATTTTAAAACATTGCGCATTTTTAATTATAAAAAGACGGCATAATTGAATGTGACGCCATATAACTTATAACCAGCGGTCGATCAAGACGCTTTTAACGATACTTCATTTCCAAATTATGATAAGTAGGTTAGAAGCTATGTGGGATCAGATGAACATACATACATACCGGTTAAACACATAACCCTCGCCATTGTATAGTCGGGGTAAAAACAAGGCAAATTTTCATGTCTGCAGGAAATCTGACTTATGTAGGTCGTTTCACTTATTTACGCTGATACCAAATAACTTCGATTTTTTTCGTAAAAGTCATAGCTTTAATATTCAAAGGAAGCAAAATCTCATTCTAGTTTATGCATAGACGCCAAAAGGTTATAATAAAATATAGTATTAAAGACTTAAACCTTAAATGCGAACAAGAAAACTATGTCTGAGCAGAGTGAACATGTGATGATATAAATTTATCAAGGATCTTATTTACTTAAACATATATACATATGTTTTGATATGAGAATTGAGGCCATATCAAATAGAATATGTCATGAGGTGATGATGACCTCCTGACCTTTCACCATTCATACAACACATACATAGAATAGATAGGTACACTAGTTACTATAGAAATGATATAGGGGTATGTAGAAAATAAAATATATAGTACCTACATATGTCATTGTGTGCTGCTATATATACAAGTTGTCAGGTGACATGAAATTTAAAAGTGTACTTGAAATCTCAGTATTCGATGTGTCAAATTTAATTTTTTTCTTTTTTACTTTATTTTAATAATTTAAACAAATATTCAACAATATAAGATTATTATATATATAATATCAGTCAATGAATGTCTTATTATCTCTTTGCTGAATCACTGGGCCATTTCACTTAAGGAACAAAGACTACCGCGCTAAATCCTTCACTTACTCTGTTGTCACTTCTCTCCTTTTGTTACTTTTGTCTCACTTTTTTAGAAAATAAAACATAGCTTATTTTATTTGCTGATAATGTAGCATTCTATGGCGAAATAGTTTTTTAAATCGGTTGAGTAGTGAATTCAAAAACAACGGCTTCTTTCCACTGACTTAGGAGATAGGGATTGTTATTTTAATAGTGATTCAGCTATTCAAGGTAGAGGCAGAAGCGACTCCAAAAATTCAGAGATTATAAAAATCGATTCTGCTGAGTCTAATAACTAATCTGACTTTTTTTTATATATAATAAGATATCCTACTAAGAACGTTTTATAGTCAGGTGTCATTTCCTTAGGAACGGGAATATATTTAATTGTAATTATATCTAAGCCAAGAGTGTATTGCTGTGGGTTGAGTCTGGTGCGACCGTTAAGGGCCACACAAATAACTTCCCATCATAATAATCGTTATAAAAAATTTAAAAATATAATATGGATATTTAGTTTTAAACACTTTGTATCATACTTCAAGAGAATACTAAGTATTTAAACTAAGGTTAACAAAATTATAAACTAAAATTTATAAAAATATATAAAATAAATAAAAAAATTTTGTCTACTCTTTGAGAATATCTATTTATCCAAATAATAAGTGATATCAGCCATAAAATTCAAACTAAATTTATATTTAGCGTACTGATTCAAAAGTAGTTTTCAACATATTAAACTTTGCTAAAAGTTAAAATTAGAAAAGTCAGTACTGATCGACCGAAAATAGCTTACTTTTAAGGAAAATTATTATTATCACAAATAAACAATAAAAGTGTACTTTAATATATGTTCTGAATGTTTTTAGGTCATAATTTTGAAGATCGTCGATCATAATTTCGAACTAAAAGTTGATAATTGTTTTTACAACAAGTGAAATCTAGAAAATTTTAAAAACCCCCGACAAATTTTTCTAAGAACACATCTAAGAACACTCTCCATTTAATTTCCTTTTTCCTTACAGCTTTTTCCAAATTAAGTCGATTTAGAAGATCACCACCAATTTTTAAGTTTTAACTTTAGGCGCTACGATGCCACAGACAGACAGACACACACATATAGCGGTCACACTTATAACACCCCTGTTTTTAGTTCGAGAGTTCATTAACAGCGAAAGTAAATCCAAATATCTAAGCGGGTTTTTGCTATTAAAACGATTCTGAAAATTTAAAAGACCCAAAAAGACGGATGCATATTTCGTTTGCTACTTAAATTTTGATAACCTATAGCACTAGATATATAGATAATGATTTAATCATATTCACTCCAAAAAAGACAAATTGACGACATCCATCACAACTAATTACCGTAGATAAGTTCGATACTGATGTTTTTTCAATGGAAGTCTTATGGTCTTATTGAATATAGAAAAATTTTATAATACTTAATATTTCTAAACGGCCTGTTTTTAAAGGGTGTAAGAAAAAAAATTTGCCTAAAAATAAATAAATAAATGTAAAACATTTTACCAGAACATGATCATCTCTTTCGTATCCTTTTTTGGGGTGTCAAAATCATTGTAGAAATTGTATAAATGGGCTGACACTATTAATGTATAGATATATGAATCACTTTGTTTATACAACTTTGTACATATTAAATTTTCGTATTTCTAGTTTATATATCTTCTTACTTTGTCGTACAGTTAAATAAACAGAGTTTTGTTTAAAATATTACATTTTATATCTGAATGTGTTCTGATCATATTAGACCGTTAACCAAACCCATAATGAAGCCAAATATTTATCATTCTTTTAATTTTCCGTTTGGTGGACTGATAAAGGTAAGTTTGATAATGAAGAAAAGTAGTATTCCAAAATTGGCTCATGACAGATTTATGGAAACATAAATTACATTATTAATGATGAGCAAATTCTGGTTCGGTCTTGCTGTCTTGGTCCTGCAAATCTTTTATTCCTTAGACCAAGACCAAAACAATCACAATCACTTCAACAAGACCCATACCAAGGCTTTATCTAAATGAATCAAGATCAAGGCCAAGACTCACGAATGACTTGCGCAAGACCAAGACTCAAAAGATGACTTTTATCAAAGTTATGGTTGAAAATAATTAATGCCCTAGATAATTTTTAAATGTGCATAATTTGTAATGATTAATAAAAGTAAGACTCCAAAAATTCTGAAATAATATGAGAAGAATCGAAACTTAAAAGTTCAAAACATGGTTGATGGTGGATCAAAAACAAGATTCGATTGATCAAGACCAAGACTGAGATTTTTTGAAACACTAAGACGCAACTCTGCAAGATCAAGGCTCGATTCTAAAATACCAAGATATATTTTTGCAAGACCAAGACCTAGACGAAATCTAATAATGCAAGACCAATACCAAGATAAAATCGTTATCAGACCATTGTTATCTTGGTCTTGCTCATCACTACTCATTATTTGCAGTAAAGGTTAGAACAAAGTCATTTACAAAACAAAACCTAAAGATAAATGACAGAAAGTTTGCAGTTGTTAAAAGGATTAACATATATTTCAAAAATGAACAAAGCGATCCATTGTTTTACAATTCAACTGTTACAAACTTTCTGGTTTTTTTACGTAGGTATTGTGTTTTTAATGATTTTTTTGACTGGCCGAAAAAATCGTCATTTGGTGCCTCATTTTTCTTTGTTTCGAAACTTATCTTTAAAAGTAGTCTAAATGAGAGACGAAAAGAATCATAAAAATTTCGCACCAATTTAGGCTCATGGTCTATGCTATTCATCCACTGATGATACCTATCTCCGTAGTATTTACCAAATGAAATAAATATGTATGGATAGTATGACGACGCCTCAGTATAAGGATTAAAGAGGGTTTATTTTTTTGTTTTTATTTACAAACCAAAAACAAAAAACAGTTTTATTGAAAAAATGTTTTGTTTTTATTAACTTATGTTTATGTGGAAACATATGTGAATGTATAAAGCATCGAATTTATGTAAAAATTAAAAAAAAATTGTAATTATCTTTGAATAAAATCAATCAAAAATTGTAATTATTTTTGAATATTAGGGATAAAGTCTATTCCATTCTGTGTATTGGTTGAGCGTTTTAGTGAATTTATGAAATTCTAAAAATTATCCGGCTCTTCGATGAACACTTTCAACTCCTAAAAGTTTCAAAAAAAGCATTTTTTTCAACATTTCAGATCATAAGATCATTTTTATTTTATTATGAAAATACTACATACAAAATATTGATGGAGAATGTATGTCTATGTTTTCTAAGTTTAAAAGTCATTTGACACAGTTGAGAAACATAAACCATCTTTTTTTTATCATCACTACACGAACAACTATTGAAATGTAATATCTTTTGAAATTGTATGCATACTTTTATTTTTATTTTGTTCTGCATAAGTTTAACATGTGAGTTTAACTTTTTAAAAGCTACCAAAGTCGAAAGAGAATAAAATATACTGTTCATCAAAAATCGGACTTAGAAAGTCAATAATTTTTTTTTTCGAGTTAAACAGCTGTGCATCTAAAAACATAGTATGATCCATATCAACTGCAGCTCATTCGGAACCTTGAACTTTTTGATTTTTTATCAACAGTATCCTTAATTGTTTATGAATTTTGAAAGCATAAGTTTCTAGAAATCCAATTGAAGTGCTTGAAAACATGTCTTTTACTCTTATATTTATTTGATCCTGATATCCTTTCCAAATATCGAATCAAGCAAAAGTTAGATGTTGAACTACAAAACTGTTGTTCTTTGTATGGTTACTAGGGTTCTATGTTCTAGATAGTATGGGTAACTGAATTAAGGTAATGGCTTATAAGACTATTATATGCAAGCAAGTTTTTGACAGTTTGTTTATTAGTTCTTAATAAATTTATATCTTCTCTAAACGAAATATATAATTGGGTCGAATCGAATCCATATATAATTAAACAAGTACAACAAACAATTTTTTGGGATATCTTCAGATTCGGACTCTGCATTTCATAAAACTAAGGGAAAGCAACAATTTTAATGTGTGGCGTTTGGCGTTAGTGTGTTAGAGAACATGGTATATATATTTTATAGCATATAGCCGCTGCTATACAGACGTTAACTACAGACAACAATACATGCATGTGTAACTTACTTTCTACATCGTGTGTTCGTAGAAACAAACTACCATAGATTATTTGGTTATTTATGAGTGTGGTGATCAATTTGCATGTTTAAAATATTAGAAGTGTACAGGGTATTAAGCCATTCAGCGGCCACCTTGAATGGCTATATACTAGAGTTAGGTTAGGTTTCCTTCTGATAATTTCATTTATCAGCTCCTCAATTATTATCAGAGGCTACCTCCTTCATGCATATGCCATGTGACGACGGCATACTGCGAACGGAATTGGTTACGCCTTAACCAACTGAGCTACTAGGGTGGACTACTTGAGTTAATTTGCAACAAATTTGATTAGAAAACAATTGGCCGAAAATACACCACTCTAGAGATTCTCGATTGTATTTTAGTCAATTTTTGGGGTACACTGAGAATAAACCGGCAGTATTTATTTATTTATTGAAAATTTATGAGTTGGAGTATTTTCTGAAATGCGTCCGCCAAGTAAATAATAATTTTCTTGAGTAATCTTTTTCGAAAATGCTACCTACCTTTGACACATTGTGAAAATTTGAGGCGTATTTTAATAACTCAGTAGCTGTAAGATCCAGCTAAGTTGTATGTCCCAAATAAGTACCTCTAGCTATTTCATTAAAACGTAAAACAAGAAAAAAATTAAAAGTTGCTCCAATCCGAGAACCGTGCATGTCCAGCCCAAAGTTTTTTGGATGAATTTGATACAAAAGTGCTCTAGTATAAGCTTGTACAAGGTGATAGCCGAATTACCAAACACCCTATATATACAAACAACATATACACTAGACAGACAAGTCGTCATTGTGTCTATCTACGCTGGTATACAATAACCTATTCCTGACTTGTACACTCTATCCTTCTACCTACCCAGCACTAGAAACATGCGGAGTCGACGTGTAGAAATATGTTTTTAATGTTTTATAGTTAACCTCATTTTCTCAGTTCATAATAACAGAACACACAACAATAAAATTTTCAAATAGGTACTTATTACATGAAATTATAGAATAAATGTTTTATTATCTGACCACTTTCACGCCGTATCCTTGTTTCTAGGTTAATTTTGATTATAAAGAAGACAGTTAAGCCCACTGTACACAGGACGCTTACTAAAAGCAAGTAAGAGTCGCTGTTTACTATATCTCTACAGTCCTTTTATTTTCGGGTACCATGGATTTTTGGTCCCTCTTGGTTAATTAAACTCAAACATCTATGGTAGTAATGGACACAAATTCCAGTAAAAAGATCATATGACTTACTAGCAGCTATTACTGCTATTTTTTTAATAATAAACTTTTTATAAAAAGTTTTAACTCTTCCAAAGATACTTGGCTTTAGACATGCAAAAATTATTGAAGGGGTACTACACGGTAAGAAATACATGGCATTTACTACAATGCTGATATGGTATAGAAACAGATACTATAGTATATATGTTCGCATAAGTATTATTATACTATTGATGGGTCTATCCACCAGAAAAATTGTGGGTACAACCAACCAGTATGGACCTAACGCTCATACTGCATTGACTCGTTCGCCATTACTATTGCTAATACTACTATTCCTTCAATACCGTACCCATAATGGCGTTAACACCGATACCGAAAAGGTGATATCTACAAAAAAAACTTCATACCTTGCACTGTCCCGCCTTGCTATTATGATATATAGATGAAGCATAGTCTAGAGGGTCTTGAAAGTAAGTGCCAAATAAAATTTGAAATTTCTCCGTTCTCTTAGCCTTTGAAAGCCGATGTTCTATAAATTTATGTATATTGAGACAAAATTAAGCTTAAATAAAAGCTTGAAATTATGTTAATGTGTTGTATTTAACTTCTGTCATCGCTTATTTTCGTAAATTAGAATAACTTTGAATACAAATTTACAAAGTATTCTTTATTAAAGCTCTAAATAAATTGACGTTAAACAAATGAACCTTTAGTAGAAGCAAACCAACATACAGCACAATATTGAATACATAATATACAACATAAATACCAACCATAAACAGTCTAAACAATTTTGTTTGAACCGATTTCAAAATTCATTATGAATATATTATGTAGACAGTTTTTAAATAATGACACCCGTTATCTGTCTATGTATATCTATCTGTCTACCACGTACAATTAATTTACATATATACAAAAACATCATCGTACCGAACCGCCATCACCGTCATCGAGACTAAAAAACAATCCGGCATTTGTTACCTCTATGTGCAATGATTACCTCGTATCATGTTTAATAAAAGTTTCCAAACCGTTCTTGTTCGGAAATGTCTTTAAAATTACTTTTGTGAATGGTTTCATACGGAAGTCGTGTGGGTGCGACCCCTGTAGTCAAAACAACTAACTTGCCAGAGGGGAAAAACATTTAAAAAAGACTTGTTAGCCTTCATAGATTATTCTTCGAACATGTACTGCAACTTATGCTAAGACGATCATTATCGCCACAGATAAATGATGTGTTTTATCCCTTTTCAGATTATTCAGTGTTTTCCAGTTTTTTATTACCATTGAAAAACGGCTCAACTGATTCTGCTGAAAACTCTTTCAGTTCTTTAATACGCAATTACGCGTCGAATAAGCTCAGTCACGTGTTTATGTCACATCTGGTTCGATAATCGAGGCGAAGGAATCCGAACGAACCTACGCACAACATTGAAAAGATTCGATTCGGATATTGCGGAGTTGAAACCGCGGAAATGTATAACTGGAGATTTTCAAAATTGGCCCATTACATTAACTTCCTCTGGGAATATAAATATTATCGAAGATAATAAATGAGAACTCTAGGATATGTCGAAATAAATTTCAATTTTTGCCCCAATTCCTAGATCAGTTTTTTGTATTTTTAAAATACGTATTTTCGACTACCAAGTAGTCATCATCAGTAAGAATTAGCTAGTGAATGTTACTCTTTGCTAATTTGGTGGCGGACTGCACACTGTTACTTTCGTGTTTTTACAATTTATACTGTTCACAGTATCTGTCAAATTGTAGTGTCAGTGGCGCTAGCCAATCAACTGCCATCAGTTGACTAGTCTGGCCAATGAGCATGATACTTGTGCGCAAGCCCATTCGAGTATTTTTTGACGTTTAAAATATTAAATTACAAATCAAACCTAAATTAAAAAACTATAAATAAATCATAAAAATAAATAATCCTTTATTTTTATAACGTATTGACACTTTAGAAATTCAACCCTGATTTTGCAATTTTTATTAAATCCGAATTTGGAATAGGTCCTTTGTCCAAGTTCATTGCTTCATTACCCATCTTTTGAATGAAGATGATTTCATAAGCGTCTAATTCGCAAGGATTGGGTACTGATTTTAGGAGCTTAAGGTTTGATATGTCGATTTTGTGGTCGTTTTCGATAACGTGAGCGGCTACACATGATTTTTCAATTCTTCCATATTTTACATGGCCCATATGTTCTTTGAATCTTGTGATAATTTGTCTTCTTATTATTTTAAACGTCAAAAAATACTCGAATGGGCTTGCGCACAAGTATCATGCTCATTGGCCAGACTAGTCAACTAATGGCAGTTGATTGGTTAGCGCCACTGACACTACAATTTGACAGATACTGTGAACAGTATAAATTGTAAAAACACGAAAGTAACAGTGTGCAGTCGAAAATACGTATTTTAAAAATACAAAAAACTGATCTAGGAATTTTGGCAAAAATCGAAATTTATTCCTCTGGGAAGTTAAAAATTGTAGGTAATTGATTTCATTTGGTGATTTGGTCGCGAGAAAAATAACGTATAATTGATGCAAAATGTCAGTAGTAATTTATTTTCTTTTTATTTATAGGCAATTTTATTACAGATATGATATACAAATTACATAATGAACAAAATCAAATCCTAATATTATTTTCCAAGCTTCTTTTTCCTAAGGGGGATTTTTTAGACCGTGAGTCTATCTTAAGTTTTAAAATAATTTGTAATTCATGTAATATGAAAGGAATAAGGAAAATTCCATGTTAACAGGAACAAACAGGCTAAAGAAATAATATGTAGAACATGCGGATAAAATTAAAAAATATTAAGTATAAAGTTCAGTTCAAAGACAGTCGCAGCGTTAAAAGAACAAAATACCAAATGATTACGTATGAAATAAATTTGAGGGATAGTTTGAAAATTAGATTTATTTCACTGGCGTAAGCGAATGGTTCAAATAATTAAGAATGCTATTAAGTAAAGTAGACTTAAACATTTTTTGAAAAGAAAAAGTTACAACAACTGTTTTAATTTCACTTAAATACCCAAAAAAGTTTTCTTCAAATTTGTGATAATTTTTGTATATTTATTTTTTGTAAATCGTTGTTACTGTTTTGTTGGTAATGTTTTGTTCATTTTTAATTTTTTAATTTTGTGTAAAATGACTGTAATGTGTTATACGAATAAATTTCAATTTCAATCGAAATATCGATATTTAGCGACATGTAAGTCCGTTGTATGTTTTTTAATTGTATTTTTTAAATATAATTTCTTAATATACAATTTTATTTCGAGATCGTGGTATTTATTTCAATAACTAGACTTAAACATGTTTTGAAAAGAAAAAGTTATAACAACTGTTTTAATTTCACTTAAATACTTTAAATAGTGTCTGTGTATAGACTTCATGTGAGAATTTCACACCGGGAATTTTCAAAATGTATCTTTGTTTGACTAACACAAGATACGAAAACAAAATTTGTTATCTCTGTTGATGATGATGAATTTTATTGTTTAATTTGGTTTGGTTTGTTTAAAGTTGTTTGTGTGTTGTTATGTGTGTTTTGTTTCACCTATTTTGTGTATTTTAAATGGTACTTATTTATTTAAATATCGGAAATTTTTACCGAGCATGTGTTTTGTACATGAGCTTAATGGTGGCAGTTGCTTTTATGATGATGATAATATCTCATGTATGTTTTTGTGATAGATATACGATTTACCATTCTCGAAAATTTATTACTAGGTACATACCCCATACAAGAGGTGATATATACTTGTATGTAAGTACAGTGAGTTTCAAAAAAATTAAAGATATAAAAAGAGAAAGATTAAAAATATTAAAGAATCGTTGAACCAGCATTCAGAAATCGCTAGACGTATTTTTAGGTTTAATAAATTCTGAATTAGATAGAAACGTTTGGACACTTAAATTTCTGGGAGTACCTTTAAACCTAAGCTAAATTTAAGAATCTTGTTTCCTTCACCAAAAATCACATCTCTTTTTTTTATATTGGAATAGAAATATTTTCTGTTTAACGTACCTACTAGTAACTCAGTTGGTTAAGGCGTTACCAATTCCGTTCGGGGTATGCCTAGGGTAGCGGGTTCGTTCTCCGGCGTCACAACAAAAATTAATTTAACTAATGATTGTGATAGGCTGGTGTTGTGCATGGCATATGCATGAAGGAGGTGCACTCACTCATCTGTCGTCTGCACTCAGCCTCTGAAAATAATTGAGGAGCTGATAATTGAAAATTATTGGCGGAAAAGGTGGTAAAACACCTTGTGATACCATATCTGGTATCACATTTGGCTCTATAGCCTAAGTATGACCTTCGTGGACAGCTAATATTACCTGCCCTAACCTTAGGTACCTACTAACTCCATTTGAGGCACACTTAACATCAAAACACCATATAAATTTACCAAATTTTATTCTTTCAAAAAGTTGTCATGAGTAAAATAGTTACTTATGCCCTGTAAATACAAATTTTATACATTTTTCATATTAAAGTGTTTCTAGAATTGAAAAATTAAAACTTAACGAATCTCAACTTTTTGATTCTCATTCTTTGTTTTCAATGTTTTATGGACTCTCAGTATTTATAGGTATGTTTGTATTATTTTTGGTTTGTTTACACAAATTAAATCGTGTCCCTTTATTCATGTTTACAATATGTGAATTTTACCTTTTGGGTAAATATTAACCATATGGTATATTATTTGTATAACAAATTTGTGATATTACAGGTACAATAGTGCCTGTATGTAGATATTTATAAACAACACATAGGTATATAATCGTTAAATGATATTTACAAAAAAATTACCTGATGACGTAGTATGTAGATTATGCAGAACAACGCCGGGTTTTGCTCCTAGTTGTATAAGCAAAATATTGTATTGTCTGATTTTTTGCCAATAAGTATATATACTATATATACTGACAAAAAGAAAACATTTTGGTCATACAGGCCCCTAAGTGGTATTAACTCAGGGCCCCACAAATTAGACCCTGGTTCCATTATATGTATTAGTACACAATATATTATGAATAGTCAGAGACATATTTGATATACAGGATCCATTTTTATGCCACCTGAGCTCGTTAAAACGTTTTTACGAGTTCACACTAAAGTAAAAAATTATTAAAGTGTTGTTACAAAAATTACATTTTTTTTTGTTTATATTACACAAATGGAAAATTTTCATTAACACAATAATCATAGTTCCAAAACATTTTAATAAACAATATAAACAAAAAAAAAAAAATTGCATAACAATATATTATAATATTTAAAAAATTTCATAAAATAGTTTTTGTATGAATATATACATTTTTTTTAAACATTTTTGTATATAATATTATATCAAACAGACCGTAATAAATATATTTTTATACCATGTATATGAAATATATCAAGGTATATTAAGTTTAGTCCCCAGTTTGTAACGCTTAAAAATATTGATATCATGAACAAAATTTTGGTATATGTGTTCATAAAATCACCTAATTAGCCCATTTCCGATTGTCTGTCTGTCATCTGTCGTCTGTCGTCTGTCGTCTGTCGTCTGTCGTCTGTCGTCTGTCGTCTGTCATCTGTCTGTCCGTCTGTCATCGCGATTACTCAAAAACGAAAAGTCATATCAAGCTAATTGTTTTATATTTTTATAGCGTGCGGAGAACGTAAAACGCGAGGTCAAGTTCGTAAATGAGGAACATAGGTCAATTGGATCTTGGGTCCGTAGGACCCATCTTGTAAACCGTTAGAGATAGAACAAAAGTTTAAATGTAAAAAATGTTCCTTATAATAAAATAAACAACTTTTGTTTGAAACATTTTTTCGTAAATATCACTGTTTACCCGTGAGAGCGCAAATTGTATAGTATGTATGTTATGGCTATATCAGTTATATATGTGTGACATGTATGTATGTGTAATGTGACAGAGTAGTAAACACTATCTATGCATGATATTTCAACAATTTACTCAGTTAATTGTTTGTTTTCACTTGTTACAGTAAAAATTTGAATTGTGTTCGTAAAATTTTTTGACAGATGAATATAAATTAATAAATATTACTCGTGTAATATACCAACAACGGTTTAACAAAATTTTTGTTTTTATAATCCATTTTATAATATGTATATTTGCATATATTTGTTATTTTTGTATTTTATACACATCAGTAGTTTTGTAAAAGCTACTTCTATATTATAAAGTTTTTGTGTACACACTAAATAAAGGTTATAGCTAATATTAGTATATTATTATTAATAAAGTAAGTAATAAAGTGTTCTGTCGTTACGATAATATTGACTATAGTAAAGTTTTGAAAACGTTAACAAAAAGTTGAATAAAAACAATGCCACCAATTTTATTGATGTGTTATTAAGAATGAATGAGCATGATGATCAAGTTTTATCAGGTATAGGTTAGGTTAGATTATATTGGCTGTCCACGAAGGACAAACTTAGGCTATAGAGCCCATTGTGATACCCTATGTGTTTTGCCACCTTTTCCTCAATTAATTTCAGAGGCTGAGTTTACGTCCTTCATGCATATAGAATGCACTACACCAGCCCATCACAAGTATTAATTAAATTAATTTATATTGTAAATTAATTTATATTGCAAACTTCACGATAAAAGACGTAAAGTACGATACCTGGCGTAATTATTTCAAAATATTGAAAATTTTCTTAATTTATTTAGCTTTCTATATTTCAAAAGACAATTCATATATCGAAAAATTTTACTATCATTTTTCGTGTACATTCATGAAGTAAATAAAATTCACCATTAAAGTTATATGGTTGGAGACACTTGGTTTTCTTCATTTCTATGACATTGCTTATATGTTTACTTTATATTAAAAAGTTTTTCATTCATTACATTCGTTACATATACCTAAGCTGAAATTTTAACCTCACATTCATGAGTGAAAATCTACCTATAAAAAAATTTTGAGCTTTTAAATAAAACATTTTTATCATGCTCATACATTCTTAAAAGGAAACTGGCTATTGTTTCAATGAATATTAAGGAAATGGTAAAGTGATTCGTACCTCACGCTTAAGAAAAAACAGCAGAGAAAATTTATTTTTCGAATAACTATAAAAACAACCACGATAAACTTCACACCGGACAGACAACCGGTAATGGACTAATTATAGGTGATTTTATACCTATACCAAAATTTTGTTCATAGTATCAATATTTTTAAGCGTTACAAACTTGGGACAAAACTTAGTATACCTTTATATATTTCATATACATGGTATAATGATATGTTTTTAGATTAAGAACAAAAATAAATAACTAGTAATTTAAAACCTGAGGTAATTAACTTTTTTTTACAACATATTTTTTTTCTTTAATTTTAATATAAATATGAAATATGAAAAAAGTCCTAGAATAAATCTTTTTATACCAACTTGTTTGTCTACTACTTCATGTGCTTTTTTCTCCCCCATAGTTTTTTTTTTTAGTGAACATAAATACAAAAGTAAACCTACATTTGTGTATTAAAATAATACGCGACAAGGTAAGCAAGTAATTATACCGGTTTAGTTGAAAAGTAGAGGAAAAATATATGTTACTTGCTAGATGGTTTGTAGCTGCTAGTAGGAGTAGCAATTTAAAGAGTTTTAACGGAAACATTAATTTGTACAAGACTTATTTCTCTTTTGTGTTGGATAGTTATATTTTATTTTACTTGGATACCTAGGCTATATAAACAAACACAATTCTATCATATCCACAATGTTCTATGAAGAATTAGGGTGCATCTGTTATATTTGGCTCGTGGAAGGACAATAAGTTTTTAGGGAAAAAATATAGAGTGAATATAGTGAAATAAGGTAATCTCTATATATTATAAATGCCAAAGTAAGCATGTTTGTTTGTTTGTTTGTATGTTACGCTTTCACGCTAAAACTACCGAATGGTTTTTAATGAAACTGTACAACAATATAGCTGATATATCAGAATGACACATGAGATATAATTTATAAAGATATATTAATAAAAAAAATTTAAAAATTAATTTAATTTGACATCTCCAGTACAGATTTCTGTAAAAGTAGTAAGTCATTTGACATTACCATAAATTACAGATTTCTGTAAAAATAGTCAATATAAAATAATTTCACGGCCATCTTTCTGATATACTCAATGAATAATTACTATTATACAGTTAAAAAAATAGAAAACCATACATATATTTTACCTGTGTAAAACAAACCTTACCATTATTTCGAGTATTTTAAAAAAGGGGACAAGCGAGAGCAATCTTTATCAATCTTTACTTTTAAACCCAGCGAAACGGGTGGGTACCACTCTAGTCTTTATATATATTACATCATATAATATATTAGACTGTAGCAGTATAATTAAAAGTGGTACAAGCGTCTTTTTTTTATAGATGAGGTGTACATAAAAAATTAGTCTTAAATTTGGAACGCTCAGAAATATTGATGATGGAAACAAAAATTTGGTGCATGTTTTTAGAAGGAAATCACATAATTAGCCCATTGCCACATCGATCCATCTGATTGTGAGAAGTGCCCGGGCAGTTTACTATTTATTATTTTATTATTTTTTCGCATATTACGAAAACACGAATTCGAGAAAATTCAAGTAAACTTTTGTATACTAAAAAAGTGAAAACAAACAATTGACTGAGTTAATTGTAGAAATACCATGTAAAAACAGTGTTGATTACGCAATGATTTGTTCTTTTACGTCATGTAAGTGAAGAAAGATAGTCATTCTTCCACACAAAGTAATAAGAGTGTCTTTCTTTTCACTTTCTCAGTGTAACTAGTAATAAACAAACACGCATGCATATATACGAAACATTTATACTTGATACAATACAATATATGTAAACATACTATATTTGTTCTAATCTAATTTGCATTTTTATACAGATTTTCCGGGCTTTTTTGTCCAAAATCTATTAAGAATTATGCATTTAAAGGAAAAAATTATCCACTTGACAAGGTTGCGAATCAACGATATTTCATCTTAAGTCGAACGGAGTAAAACATCCTGTATAAAAAAGCTATCATATTATTGCGATGATAAAATTGTAAGTCTATAAATATAATATCAACAGAATTATGTGCTACGATCTTTTTTATAGACGTAGGTCGACAGTTCAATCAAAATTTGAAGTGACTGTTCATTACATGTAACGACATTATAAATGACTTTCACTGCATATATATACAAAAATTGTATGGAAATTGTATATTCTAATTTCACATTTTTTCCAAGCCGTTGCGGATATAACCTTCAAAAAACCAGACTAATAAC
This sequence comes from Chrysoperla carnea, assembly GCF_905475395.1. Lineage (NCBI taxonomy): Eukaryota > Metazoa > Arthropoda > Insecta > Neuroptera > Chrysopidae > Chrysoperla > Chrysoperla carnea. The sequence continues at coordinate 14,445,725 of NC_058339.1, forward strand.
TTTCCTTCAGCTTAACGTACTTCAGTGCTGGGTCATTAATTATAAATATAAGGTATTCAATAATTATTTAAGTAGTATTTATTGATAATTAAGAAAAAAATAGAAATTTATAGATAAGATTGTTACATTTTGTGGTCATATCTTCAAAACTGTATCCTTTGCCGCGCCTGTTATTTGACTGAAGATGTAATGATATTGATTCACCATAGATTACGTCTCACTTTTCTTTCAAATATCTTTTTCGAGAACTATGCACACAATCAGACACCTGTATTATACATCCACATAAATTTTTTCAATTGCTATTAAAAGCTTATTAAAAAGCCAAAACACATTCGAAAATTTTGGATTTCGTTTTACGTGATTCTTTCTATTAAAAAGTTACTTACTAAGTCTACGTAATTATTTATTTTTCTCCCCTTTGTGTACCTTTTGCTATACACCTTTACAAAAAAAATAATCACTGAAAACATTTTTTTTTCTGTATACACGTAAAGCGGCTGCCCCATTATAATACGTATTTATTATCGTAGCGTTTTATTCGTAATGTAAATATTCACATACCTATTTGAATTAGGAATTTACATTTTATTATACTTTTTTTTTGTAATTATTTCCTCTAACTTTTTTATTCTGCGTATTATAATTAGGCTCATTTTCTATATAAATAAATTAAAAGTCATAGAATTTCTGGAATAATGATTATTCTTTTGGATACTTAAATCAGTTCATGAAAATAGTTTTAATGTTTTCTGGGTCTTGAATCTCTTATAAAAGGTGATCTGGTGAAAAATTTACTCTTGCTTTCAAGGGAAAAAATATTTTCAAAATATTATTTTTATTCTAAACTATTTTATTTTTACATCGATAACTTCTTTACGTCGAAAAGTAAGGCAATTGTTTGTTTTCTAATAATACAGGGAAGTCGTTCTTTGACCTTTGAGAACAATTCAAGCAAAATGTGTTATGCCAATGAAACTGGAGCTATAGAAAGTCCTAGAACCCCTTCTATAACGACGAAAAACGTCATTAACTTCGTATAAAGAAATTTTGGGGCCTTCTAGAAACCTTTCTAGAAGATCCCTAGAAGGTAATTTTTATTTAGAGTAGGCTCGTGGAAGTAGTATTTTGTGAGAGTCCTGGGCCCACCCAACTCTCACGTGCAAATATAGATGTTGAAGATGTTAATCAGGCCATTGGATCCCTAGAAAATAATTCCTGGATATACCTAAAGGTGATAATTTTAAAGGTTACTAAAGGAAAATAAGACGTTCTAGTTTAAAATAAATATATTCGATATCGTTCTAGATTATAATTATACCTCTATGAATACATTAATTTGATATATGATTTAAATAAATAATTGACATCTATTTAACCTCAGAAAACAAATATAACTTAGCTAAATAATTAAATAAATCATAAATGAATAATATTGAATAATAATTTTTTTTTTTTAAAAGAAAATATATTGCAACAACGTTGCTGGTTGAATATTAGAATATCCATCGAATTTTATATCCAGGTAGGTGAATTTGATACGGAGTTCATAAATGAAATTTTTGAATAATGTAATTTGAGTTTACAAAAACCACATTCAAATTTTACCATAAGGAAATTTCTGGCAAAATCGAAATTTAATTTGATGAAACATGTTATCAACAATAGACAAGTCAACTTAAATAATTACGTAACATTTTAATTATGTGAGGAATAACATATTTTAACATTTTCGATGGACATAGTTGTAAAACTTTTCAGAAAGTTCCATATTCTTAACATAATTTATTACTTTCTTTGAAAAGTATTATAATGTATTTTTTTTTTTGTATTATTTTTTACCATATTTTTTTAAAAGCCGTTATATTTCACATTTTCATGTTGTGAAGTTATAATAACTTTTGAATTGAAAGTTATTATATTCATCTCGAAAATTTAAGTTCAAGTTAATAATTCTATACCAAAATTTTAGAGGACGCTTAAGGGACTTTTCAATTTCTGTCTGTGTGTCTTTCTGTCTGTGGCATCGTAGCGCCCAAACGGATGAACCGATTTTGATTTTTTTGGTTTCGGTTGAAAGGTAATTTAATGGAGAGTGTTCTTAGCTATGCGAGTTTAGAGTTTCGTTCCAGAAAAAATTGGCAATAATCTTCAAAATTGGTTCAGTTTAGAAAAAGCTTTAAGGAAAACGGTAATTTAATGAAGAATCTTAGATATGTTTCAAGTGCGAGTTTAGGGTTCCGTACCTGAAAAATATTGTAAACTTCAATACTTACAATTACAATAATTTACTTCAAGAAAAAGTTATTGTATGGTCTCTAAGGGTCGTATCCAATACAACTTGTATATGTATGTATTTCATGTAAAAGTTGGTAAGTGTTGCAGATTTGATGACATAGTTTTTTTTATTATTTTTTTGATACAATTATTAAAATGCATATATGAAGATTAAAAAAAATAGGGAGAGAACATAAAATGCAATTTCATTTTAGTCATCTTCAGTCATTCGAGATAAAAGATGCAGTATACTTTTAAACTGGTGGCCATTAAATTTATGGTTCGTTTTCACTGATGCTATACATGGATGAAGTTTTTATTATTTTAAATATTAGCATTTAAAAAAGTATTTAGAGACATTGTGCATTTCCTCCATGAAATTTTCTGTGTAGTGTTTCCTGCATTTATTTCAATTGTCTGATTCTAATTACATATTATTGTTTATTCTTTTCAAATTTATAAAAGTACTTGCTTGATACCCGCCCGCTTCACTGGGCTTAAAAGTAAAAGTCACCGCTTTATAGCGTCTACCCCTCTTGATCTCATTGATTCCCCTTCCATAACACTTGAAGGAGCTAAAAGATATGTACAGTTTTCAATTTTTTTAATTGTAAAATAGACATAATTCATTGAGTATATCAGAGTTGCCATGAATTGTTTGACATTAACTGTTTTAAATTTTTACAGAAATCGTTAATTTATGATTCAAATTGATGATCATTCTGCTCCATCAGATTATATTTTTTAAATTTTTTTTTTAATATCTATATTTTTATAATTTATAGCTCATGTGTTATTCTTTTGTTTGAGCTATATTGTTGTACAGTTTTATTAAAAACCATTCGCTAGTTTTTGCGTGAAAGCCTACCAAACAAACAAACAAACAAACATCCTTACTTTCACATTTTTTATAGGGAATATAGAGATATAGGGGTAAAAATATTAATATACTTTTGTAAGTAAAAGCTATTTAGATAATATTTTTTGGAAAAACCACCTCCGGATCCTTCATAAAAAACCTTGGTTACTACATGTTGTCGATATCATTTCATATTCCTTTTTATGATATTTATTATTTGAAAGATATTGATTGAAATTAACTTTAGACAAGTGAAAACAAACAATTGACTGAGTTAATTGTTGAAATGCCATGCATAGTCAGTGATGATTTCTTTATCACATTACACATACAAACATGTGACACATACATAATTGATAATCAAGTATAGTACATATTATAAAATTTAACGCCCTCGTGGGTAAACAGTGATGTTAACAAAAAAATGTTTCAAACAAAAGTTTCTTATTTTTTTATAAGGAACATTTTTTACATTTAAACTTTTGTTCTATCTCCAACGGTTTACAAGATGGGTCCTACGGACCCAAGACCCAATTGACCTATGATGCTCATTTACGAACTTGACCTCACTTTTTACGTCCTGAGTACGCTGTAAAAATTTCAGCTCGATATCTTTTTTCGTCTTTGAGTTATCGTGTCCACAGACGGACGGACGGACGGACAACCGGAAATGGACTAATTAAGTGATTTTATGAACACCTATGACAAAATTTTTTTCCTAGCATCATTATTTTTAAGCGTTACAAACTTGGGACTAAACTTAATATACTATGTATATTTCATATATACATGGTATAAAAATAGAAAGTACAATCCAATTTTGGAATTTCATATTTAAACCATTTTAATTCAACATGTAACTTCATCAAAAGTCAAAACTAGAACTCAAAAGATTTTCAGATCAAAATCTACAAAAACAGACGTTACATACAATAACTAAATATGATAGTGAGTAGTAACATACGTTCTCAAAACATATTATTAATTATGTAACCTACTTTTTAATTAAAAAAGTTGTGTAGATGAGTTCAAAGGAATGGTACCTACAGGTAACTTATATTTAATCTTTTTGTATTTTCTTTTGCCAAATTTACGTATAAACACACGCCCATGAATATTAAATAAAATTTACATTTAGGTATATATTTTTCACATAATTAAGTTGGAATATGTCAGGTTAAATTAGGTAGTTTAGAATGTCTGTGTTTTACTCCAAAAATTCTAGAAGAACTTTTCTAATAAAAAAAATGAAAATTTTTGAGAAAAATGAAAAGTTGAGATTAAATTGCTTAATCTCAACAAAAAAAATCTGTGTTTTTAATTCTATTCGAGTAATTTTTATGAACCGTTTTCGATGCTTTGATAAACTTTTAATGTGGTTTGTATTTCAAATATACATTTAAGGTTTTTATGGCATTCTAACTGTTTTATCTCAGTATCTCTTTCGTTTTCGAAATATCGTTTCCAAGGATTTTTAAACAGACGAACAGACAGACTAAAATGGAATTATTAAGAGATTTTATAGAGATTTAATTTTATTTATTTTTTCTTTTTTTTGGGACAAATTTTTGGAAATATTTTAATTGAAATTGAAATATTTGAGTTGAGTTTGTTCTTTTGAACTATTGTTTTGAATTACCTAATTATTTTACCATTTAACTTTTCGAAATGAATTGAGCCAGGTTTATTTGACCATTCATTTCCATGGTAAATTTATATGTTAAAATTATATGTCATGCCTTTTCCAAGCTGAATCGATTTTGAAGATCATCATCAGTTTTTTCGGTTAAGGAAAAAAATTAAAATCAGTTCATCCGTTCAGGCGCTATGATGCCACAGACAGACACACACACACAGCGGTCAAACTTATAACACCCCTTTTTTTTAGTTCGGGGGTTAAAAATATATTTTTTTAAACAAAACTATGGTTAAAATAAATTCTGTATTACTATTTTATTAAATTGAATTCCATTAAATTGTTCGTCAATATTTACAAATAAAAGTTTAGTTTAAAAAACAATAGTTTTAATATATTTTAGTGCAAAACTATTCATTGAACAAGTGAAAAACATTAAATTGCCTTCAGTAATATTATTATATTAGTAGCAAACAACAGTTATTAGTGAACAAAACGTAACAGCTACACAGTAGTTAAATATAGCATACCAACAATATGTTTCAACTATTAAATAAAGTAAACGATAAACGGATTATTGTTACAGTATGTGTTTTTTAAAATTGGGCATTCTGTATAAAAATGGATAAATATGTATAGTGAACATGGAGCACAATAGTACAACCGTAATATAAGTACTATATTCCCAAAAATTTCAGAATCAATTATACAGAATTATTAAGTTAACTAGACTTACAAATTTTGTGTAATTCGTTTTTCGAAATTTTCTTGCGAGTAATTACAAATATAAGGTTTGTTCCACTGCACCCTACCTCCCTCATTCTAGATTTGAACAATTTTGAATTACCTTTGGAATCCGAAATATCTTTATGCATTATATCTACTATGAATTCTATACCAGCAATTAATGGTCCACAAATTTTGCCTCCATTTTTCGATAAAAGTAACCTTCGAGATATAGTTAATTTTTTTTGCTTCTAGGAAATTTTAAATCATTTATTATTATTCGAAATTATTCGGAAAATTTTTAGATATTCGAAAAAAGTGTTATATACAAAAGACCGTGAACTTAAATTTAACGTCGTAATTTAATGTCTCGGGGTAAACTAAGTCTGAAATGTCTTGAAAATCTATTTCAAGGTATATACTAAAATTTGTGAAGTATACCTTGGAGTCAAATTTCTTCGTTTTATAAGGTTTCAAGGATCTTTCAAACCGTTAGACTCCTTTTTACCCTAGGATATTTATAGATGCTTTGACGTAAAATTATGTTATCGATTCATTTTCCATTTAAAAAATGGGTGTTTTCGTGTGAAATTCACATGGTTAAAAATAATCTCGAAAATCGACTTACAATTCGATATTTAGGTCATCAGTTAGTACAAACCTTTGAGCCATTCAACTTTAGGTTTTACACTTTTTTTAACCAGTATTGTCTAAGTAATTTTCGGGTACCCTTATTTTTTACACCTGGTATGTTTTACAATGTTCCACTGCACCAAATTCCAATCACAGCCTCTCTTCAACCTCTGTGGTGGCATTCTTTATTCCCTATGATATTTGCTCTTCATATAACTTCTTTTAAATCTACTAATGTAAGTAGCAATGCCAATGGTACGGTATACATGCTGTGAAGATATGCATTAAAAGTAGAGGATAATCATAACATAACTGGACCAACTATTTACGGAATACTTAACCTAAATTTGACTATAATATTGTTATGTATATTTAAAATTTGGAAATATTATCACTAATTGAAGTAATTTTAATATAATTTTGTATTAAAAAAATCTTTAAACACTAAAATTATAAAATATTCCTATTTATTTTCGGACTAAACAATTTGTTTTCCGTTACTAATGTTTTCATAAAAACAGAACATCATTTTTTTCATAAAACCGTTTAAAAAACAAACTCAGGTATCGAAAAAATCTATTAAGTAGGTATACTCGGGTAGCCTTGTAATGACTATGAAAGACAACCGCAAAATGTTAAATAATAAAAGCCCCTAGATTTTTATTACCGATACGTGAAGAAGAAATAGAAAGAAAACAGTTTTTCTTCGAATTATGTTTTTCCAAAGGAAATAGTTTCGACACAAATCAAATTCAAAATTCTAACTATATAGTAGTATTACGAAGTTTTATGTTGGCTCTCAGATTATTACTAGATATTCTTTATATATTTATTTTCAATTTTTCCAACAGAAAATTTAAAGAAAATATCCAATATATATCCTCAAAATAGAGTATCATATAATATATACTCTGATGATAAGTAATTCTCAATTTTCTTTTATACAAGCCTAGTACAAAGTGGCCTCCCAACAAAAATATGTCCTTTAACACACAAGTATTGGAAAACTGAATTCAGCGTATATTAATTCGCGCATTAGACAAAAATGTTTCGAACAAACTATTGTAACAGCAACTGAATTAGTTAGAACCAATAACTCGAAATAAAAGTCGAAAATTGGATAGAATTTGAATATGATAGAGCAAAATTAAATTTTTTGGTTTCTGATGACGTCATAACGTTAAAAAATTCTATTTTTTTGATAAGACAAGCAAATTTGATCCGATCTTATTGGAATTTTTTTTAAAACCCACTAATTTTGGGTCATTCTTTTTAGCTGTTATGTCAGTTTTTCGCTAGCTATCACTTATGTGGCTAATTCCGATACCAAGACTCCACATTCTTGAAACCTATTAGAGCTAGGTTAATTTTGATCACAAATTTGAAAAGTATGACCCAAATTTGGTAGGATTACATACTTGGTTTATCAAAATTGGATAAAATTTGAATATGACAGAGCAAAATTAAATTTTTTGGTTTCTGATGACGTCACCAAGTTAAAAAATTCGATTTTTTTGATAAGAAAGGCAAATTTGATCCGATCTTATTGGAATTTTTTTTGAAACCCACTAATTTTGGGTCACTCTTTTCAGCTGTGATGTCAGTTTTTCGCTAGCTATCACTTATGTGGCTAATTCCGATACCAAGACTCCACATTCTTGAAACCTATTAGAACTAGGTTAATTTTGATCACAAATTTGAAAAGTATGACCCAAATTTAGTAGAATTACATACTTGGATTATCGAATTTGGTTAGAATTTGAATATGATAGAGCAAAATTAAATTTTTTGGTTTCTGATGACGTCATAAAATTAAAAAATTCGATTTTTTTGATAACGTAGGCAAATTTGATTCGATCTGATTGGAATTCTTTTTAAAACCCACTAATTTTGGGTCACTCTTTTCAGCTGTGATGTCAGTTTTTCGCCAGCTATCACTTATGTGGCTAATTCCGATACCAAGACTCCACATTCTTGAAACCTATTAGAGCTAGGTTAATTTTGATCACAAATTTGAAAAGTATGACCCAAATTTAGTAGAATTACATACTTGGATTATCGAAATTGGATAGAATTTGAATATGATAGAGCAAAATTAAATTTTTTGGTTTCTGATGACGTCACCAAGTTAAAAAATTCGATTTTTTTGATAAGAAAGGCAAATTTGATCCGATCTTATTGGAATTTTTTTTGAAACCCACTAATTTTGGGTCACTCTTTTCAGCTGTGATGTCAGTTTTTCGCTAGCTATCACTTATGTGGCTAATTCCGATACCAAGACTCCACATTCTTGAAACCTATTAGAACTAGGTTAATTTTGATCACAAATTTGAAAAGTATGACCCAAATTTGGTGGGATTACATACTTGGTTTATCAAAATTGGATAAAATTTGAATATGATGGATCAAATTAAATTTTTTGAATTCTGATGACGTCATAGAGTTAAAAAATTCGATTGTTTTGATAACTCAGTAAAGGAATTTTCATCAAAATCGTTAGAGCTAATCCCAATATATATAAAGCGCAATCGAAATACTTGCCACCGGCGCTATGTACCCCCGTTACGGCTCTAAAAATACGTATAATCCAATGCTTAACATTCTGGTCGAATAGATTTCAATAGGCGTCCCTGTACATCTATCTAATATTTTATACTTTTATACATACTTTGTATTCAAAATTGATGTTGTAATTTGATATTCATAGATACATTTTTATTACAGTGCCTGTGGTTCAACAACAACAACAAAATAGGAATGATATTGATAGTAGAACTAGTAATAGTGAACATAATAATATTGTTATATCGGATAACAGTATTTCAACAAACGACGTCAAACAAAATGGTGATAATAACAATCCACCGTTATATCCATCACCTGGCTTAGATTTAGAACAGGAACTGATTGGTACATCAACGCAAGATATACTTGGACGTGTTGGTACAGCTACAGCAACATGTTTAGTAGCAGGTGTTGAATATACGCACGGTCAACAGGTAATTTAAATATTTTTTCGTTAACGTAATTTAGTTTTATTGTTTAGTTTATCATTAATATTTTTAACAAAAAATTCATAGTCAATGCGCATATTGGTTTTTAATAAAGATCTAGTTTCTATGCCCTTTCATATTGGAAAACCTTTTTTTTATATTTAGGTAAATTTGAAGAAGCGTTATCAATTATTTTTTAAACAGTATATCGCGTAATATAATGTGTCCCCGGATAGAAGTAACTATACTTGTAAATTTTCTTATTTTGCATTTTAAGAAAAAAAGCCATTCTTTATAATAAACTTTGCTTATTCTGAAAAGTATATAAGAATATTTAAAACTTCTAAATAATGTACATGGTAGCCAAAAATGTGGTATTTTGGTAAACTACCCTTCCTTTTTATAAGTTGACAAAATATTCTTCAGAAAAGTTGCTCGAAATTAACAATTATGATTCAAGATTCAAACTCATGACTGAATATCAAGAAGATTTTTCAAACTTTGACAATCACATTCTTAGTGAATGTTTATTCGAGAAAATAAATTTTCTTTTTAATTTTCTAACCTAGTCAAAAAATACACTCTCGAATAGTACATGTTAATTTATTTATTATTATTTTCTTGGTTACGTTTTTTTGTAATTACAACTTTTGTTCAAATAAAAAAGTATGTTTTAACACAGATCTTCTGGATATTTTGTATAGAGCCATAATTGTTAATTGCGAGCAACTTTTCTGTACAACATTTTACCAACTTATAAAAAAGAAGAGTAGTTTATCAAAAAGAAAAATAGTGATTTCAATTTTTTCAACATTATTTAGAAGTTTTAAATATGCCTACATACTTTTCAAAATAAGCAAAATTTTTTATAAAGAATGACTTGAAAATTTACAAGTATAGTTACCTCTATTCGGGGACACGCTATATATTTTTAAGTAATATTTCTATTCACTGAAAGTTTCACAAGATAATTAAAATCAATAACAATATAGTAACAACTAATAAATACACTGATAGCAATTAAAATTGAACCCAAAATAATTAAGTAAAGTCCTAAATAACAACAACAAAAACAAGTCTTATTGGAAAACAAGCATAAAATAACATAAAGTTGAACGAATATAACAACAGGATACCTAAAATACTTTAAAAGATATATATATATATATATATATATATATATATATATATATATATATATATATATATATATATATATATATATATATATATATATATATATATATTAGTGGTAAATACTAAAATGTCAAAATAAATTAATATGTAATGTTTATTATTATATTTGGAGTAGGGGAAGTCGTGTTGGAACGGGAGCACATGCATATAGGTTAGATTAGGTTTTGGTTGTTGGTAATAATACTAACCTGAATGTAGTAGGTATCTACCTACTATACTATATTTACTACAATCATTCTGACTTCTCATCGGTCAAAAATATATAAAATTGTGGAAAGTGTTTTATGGAAAAAAGTGAGTTTTCGAAACTTAACAGTTTTGAGCGTATTCTGCTCAGAAAGTATTTCATTGTTTATCTCTTGAAATATGCAAAATAAGAAAAAAATCTTTGTACGCCTCAAAATGGATTCAAGAAGAGCCTAAAGTGATTTCCAATTCACAAGTATGAAAGCTATTTTTCACAGAAATGAAGCTAAATGTAATTCAAGATGTGATTGTTAAGTTTAGGTCTCATAAAATATTCGAATACTCGAATTTTCTCTTAAAAAAAGTGACCATTCTTTAGCACATAAATATTTAAATCAAATAATTTGGTCAAGTGGAAGTCGTACTTGCACACGAAGGGCTCTGTACCATCGTGCCAGATATAACACTATGTTCTTTTTATTAAATATACTTTGAAAAAGAAGAAACAATATAGAACTCTTCGGCCAAGGAGATCTTAGCTCACACCAGAGTAAAGACAGCGTGACACCTGACAGTTTTGTGTTTTTTTAAATGTTGGGCAGGGTTTAACAACACTAAAAACTACAGCTTGTGATTTTCGTATAAACTATGGTTCAAATAATTATTTTTCTTCATCAAATATGAATTTAGAGATATTAGATCGTTCAAATCATGGGGTTTTACATTATTGGATTTTCTTCCATGTATTAAGTCTGAGCTTTCTGACAGAAGTCTGTGAACACTCACGCCTTGAGGGAAAAAATTCAGATCTGTATCACCACTATTCACTTACATTTATGCAAAATTTTCGAAAAAAACATCTATGTGCCATCAGGATCTTTATTTACTTTATGAACTTTATGAACTTACAAAAATTTACATCTAGTGATTAAAAAACTGTGTTTTCTATCGAAATTACTTCTTGCGTTAATTTTGGGATATCCTTTAGTTTCAGTACGACAAGTCAAACAAAAACAATTGTAACTCTTGAATCGAGTCTTACCCGATTTCTGTGATTAATATGACTTGTTTTAATAGAATTTGGCTTTCAAATTTGTTTTTTCTTCAAGTACAATTAGTCTGTTCTTGTTTTTTCTGAAATTTGTTGAAACGAGTATCTCAAACGACTATTGTAATATATAAAACATTACTTAGGTGGTTGATACTCAAGTATATAGGTATTTAGTATTCGATGTACACTACATTAGTTCTCAATGATAAACGAAGAAGATGTTCACATTAAACAAGTTTATAAGGATAATATAGGTAAATACGAGAGAATATTCTCTCTCTATGAGAGATAGCAACTGAGCTCCATACACACAATACACTTGTATTGGTGGCACAGTATTGACTGATCTGTTTGGTGGTGTACTTTAAATTTATAATGAAACTAGTTTTTGCCCACGCTCATGATCATGATTCATTTAAATGTATTCCATAAATGATTCATTGAATGAATCGTTGATTCATTTAAAGAACCAATTTTTAAGACCCACTTGCTATCATTCAATCCGCCTTTTCTCGCTAAGGTCATCCTCTAAACATAAACTTTACTTATATCCCCTTGGAAAATAACGTGGCTAACTTCCTCACTTATCCCCTCTATAAATTGCAATATTACACAATGTCAACTTTGAAGACCCAAATACTTCAATTCCTTCCGCTTGTCTTTGTTTAGCCCCCCCCCCTAAAGATCAACTTAACTTACTTTCCCGTTAGGTGGCATTTGTTGGAAAATAAAGTGATTATACTTTAAAGAATGAGTATATTTCTATCTCAAACCATGAACACACATATCAATTTGTATATTCCAACCTTAAAAAAATTGACAAAGTTTCATTCGAAACTATAGCCTTCAATTTTAACCCCTTGAACAATTGATTTTTTGAAAATACTAAGTAAAACAATAACATTTTGTTTTGAACCATGAGCTCATATATTATTTTTTGCATTTCTAACGTCAAAATTGATAGTTTCATGCAAACTTTCAATATTAAAAAATACCTTTAGTACGGTGTATGGTCGATCTTCACCCATATGCTAACCAGAGAATAAGAATAAACAAGAATAAATAAATAAACATATCTAAAATGCAAACTGTATTCCTTCCAAAATACATTAAGATCACATATTAAAGTCTCATATCTTGAATAAATAATCATTTTTATACACGCAGTAAATAAATGGTGGAAACGCAAGTAAATGCTATAGTATATCCATTAGTATTATATATTGTGTATTTATTTGCGCTTCCACCATAAATATTAAACTGATTAACTATCTTCAACAAATTCAAGAAAGTTGGGGACTTTTTTTTTTAATTTTGGTAAAGGTCGGTTGGGGGAATGAATGAAATGTTTCAAGTTACATTTTCGTTTATATTTTCCCGTTTTATAATATTCCAATTTGTTTTTTTTTTAATAACCAGAAACTTTTTAAAAAATCATCTGTACAACATATTGCTATAGTAAAGCCCTTTTCCGAATTTATTAAAATAAAATTTTACTAGATTGCTAACATTATTACAAAATTACTTTTTCTTTCTGCTATTTCATGGAAATCAATCATTTCTCTAGTCGAATGAAAAGATTTGATATTTCATATAAAATTATTAATACCAAGAAAAAGTTAGGAAATATTTTTCTATCATTTTCATATTATTTCGTATGAAAGTTTGCTTGCCACAATCAAATCATTCTGTAAATATTATTACAATTTGTACTAATCGTAATCTAAAATATACATATATAAAGATGCATGCATACCGATGAGAGAAGTAGATATAATTTTGTAAGTAACGTAGGAATTGAATCCTTTATAATAAATACATGTAATATAAAGTTGTAAACAATTTAATTTGGTATAAACCTCCAAAATAATGAACTTAAAACATCAGTATTTTGGTATTAAATTTACTACATTTTCTCACCTAATACGAACAACTTTTAGATACCATTAGTATCTAACTGTTTTAAATATTATAGGTATTTATGTACCTATAAATACAAACAGGTTGATTATTTAGTTTTTATTTATACACATTGTTTGTAAACCTACAGTATTGTAAAAAAGTTTTGGTATTTTGCACGTTACATATACATATAAACCAAATACATGCTTTGTAGTCAAGTAATGAGTTATTTTTGGCTTTACAATACCACGCAAACTACAAAAATATATAATATATTGTGTGCAAGTGATGCTTATAAATTTGATAATATAGATATCTCTCTTCAGTCATCAATACTCTAACTATAGTCGTCACTGTTCATCAAATGATGGATATTCGATGAACTCATAATTAAATTAAAATTTTGTTTTTATATATCATCGATAACCTTCTATTTTTATGGCATTATTAAACTACAAGATTGTCTAAATATTTTAGGTTTTTTTATCACACTCTCTAGATTTTTTGACATAGAAATATCCAATTGAAAAGGATAACCTATATGATTCATCATTTTTCTTTGAACGATAAAATAATAATAAACAGTCCGATGACAGAAGAATTTTTTGTGATTTTTGAAAACTTTATTAATCAAAAAGTGTATTTAGAAAGTTTTATTGAAATCCTTTGTATTCAATCCTTGCATATCTCCTTAAGAATGAACAGTGAAGCATTTTATACGTGTATGTATGATATGTTAAAAACATGATTATATTGGTTTTATAGATATATATATTTTGTAATTACAATTTAGTTTAATACTAATAACATTTACCATTGATTCTCCTAAGGGGATTAATATCGAAAACTCAGTGTACTATGTATTCAAATTATTTTAATTCATTGCACCGGAAATTTAAAACTTTATAATAAGTAAATTTTTTTGATTGATATATTTTTTTTAATATTAATATTTGGCGCTAACTAATTTATAGTTAAACTTTAAAACAGAAAAAAAATTTTACATGACCATTAGTTTTTAATATTATAAAGTATCTCTGTATATCGAAAATGAAAAGTATTGTACCCATTTGGTTACTTCTGCCCGAATTTATTCAATAAACTATTAAATCATCCTATTTATTTGAGTAAAATAGTAAATAAATTTGTTAACTTACTACAATTATTTTTACTTAATAATTCAGACAAACCTTGCAAATTTAACTAACATACCAATTCGGATAGTTTTCCATCATTTGTTGAGAAAACTTGGGATATCTAGTTTATCAAGTTGCTATTGCAAAATAATAGTGACGTGGTAAATGTACATTGCTAACAAAAAGTTTTAATTATCTTCTATTCTAATAAAAATATTATAATATTCTTTCTTCCTTAATATGCAAATATGCAAATATATCATTGCTTTGTTTTCTAATTCTATAGTCACGTCAATGAATGTTTTTACTCGGAAATCTTCAAGCCAGTTCTTTTTTTTGATGATTTTTAAAATGTTTATCATATTATTTAAAATCAGCAACCCAAATATTGTTTAAACAATATAAATAACTAGCAGTTATCTACGTTTTATTTTCAATTCCCTGCTCTTCACTTCTATTCAACGAGTTTCATCAAATTACAAAACAAAATTTTTTTCGCGTTTTTCTCGATTTTTTCAAAAGGGTACCCCTTTAAAAAAATTGCAAAAAATCGATAAAACTCAGTATATAAGGTAATTTTGACCCAAAAAGTACAAAAATCGGGTTCATTTGTTGACAAGTCGATTAGTTTTTGATATACGGACTAAAATCAATCCAATTATTATGATATCTCAGAAAATCTGCATTAAATAAACCTGATTTTGATACTTTTTGGATCAAAACTACTCCATCCACCGAGTTTCATCAAAATTTCTAAGCCCAGCGGTTTTAGCTGTGCGTTGATCGATCAGTCAGTTTCCATTCTTATATACATATATAAACACGAATTATCTTCCATATATGTTTGAGAATTATATCACTATCTTAAGTTATTCAAGAAGTTGGTATATATTTGTCTGTCTAATGATGTCTTTAAGTATGATTGACAAACATTATACAAAGAGAAACACTAATAATAAATGTGTAATAATATCATTAGTAATAATAATAATAGGTATGCAGGATGAAAGGGAAATAATATGCCAAAATTATACAAGCATAAAGAACAAATTAGCGACGAGTATCTTTCCTTTCAGAGAATAAATACGAATAATTACATTGTATTTAAAATCAGAGTCGCAAAGTATGAAATCAAAGTTTTAAATGTAGACTATTGAGAATGAACTGGTTTAGAAATTTCGATCAAAGAAATTGAAGCACTAATCGAATCCTTTTACAAATTAAATTTATAAAATTTTAAAAACCCTCCGATAAATGCGATTTTTTTTTGTAAACCGATTTTTGGAAACTTAGTTATAAAATGTTCTCAATCAAGTCCGTTCGACCTTTTAAGGGCTACGATGTAACTGTGAAACACACAGACGCACAGATAAACACTTTAAACTTAACAACACTCCTTTTTAAATCATTATCAAAGTGATGATCAAGGACATCAGGTGAGATGAAAAGGATACTTAGAGCACTATCATTTTTTGGGACAATATCATTTTTTACTGAACCATAATACAAAATTTCTTCCTGTTATTCTTACAAAAAAGTGCATATTAATAATCGTTTTATTGCAATTTATTTGTGTGTGTGTGTCAAATTAAGTGAATAACATATCCGATAATAGTGATTTATTACCTAACCGTTGTGATTTTGCCAATCATTTTCTCATTCACCCTATTTTTGTAAGAATATTAATGGTATTGTAATCTAAACGTCTATTTAATGCCATTAAAATCATTTGCAACGCGTTATTAAATTTATTATCACAAACGTACAAATAATTATAAATACTTATAGTTATTACGTTAGAATTCCTTTATATTATTATACTTTATAGGAGAATGTGTATAAGTTCTTCCAGAAGAATTTCAGTCTAATAGAGACGTGTTTTCTTTATATAATTGAAATTCAGCACCCCACGCTTTTTTACGATAAAATGATTTTTTTGAATTAAAAAAAAAATTTTTTTCTACCTTTATGTTCAACTATTTACAAAAGCGTGTTTTTTAGTTTTTTTATTAACTATTATTTTTAAGGCTTAGTAGCTATTGCGTGGCTAATTAAAAATGTTTTGAAATTATTCTTTAATTACGTATTTTTATACTTCGAAAAAATTATTAAAGTCTTGTTTGTCGAAAAAGTTGTTATTAAAATTAATTTGTAAGTACATACTTGTTTTCTATGAATTTCAATCTTTTTAATTCCAATTGAAAATTAATTTTCAAAACAAATATACTTATTACAAACTTTAATCTCTTAAATCCAAGTCAAAATTAAATACCTGAACAATATATTATAAACTACATAATCCAATATCAAAAACTTTCTATTTTGGAAACAATTTTATTTATAAAATATTTATCTTAAAATTTTGAATAGTCGTTCTGCCTAAATTTATAATTTCTTTTACCTAGGTTATTGTAATTATCCTTGCTTGCCATAATACTTATTTAAAATAATTATTCATACACAAAGTTTTATGGTAATTTTCTTTACGGATAATAATTATAATAATTTAGTTAGAAAATATATCCATTAAAATGTTTAAATTTTACAAAATACTTAATATACTTACTTTAATGTCGGTTGATTCATAAAACATGTGTAGGATAGTGCGATACTTTAGTTAAGGTAGAAACGTTAACTACTTGAAAAGTTTTTAAATCTCGTGTATGAGTGAATTTTCGAGGGAAATGGAGCTATTACTTTTGTACTGATGATGGAATTTAGAAAATATTGACAGAATAGTTACAGAAAAATATACTTGAGAAATACTTTATAAGTTTAGAATTAAAACCAATTATTCCAATGGAGAATAAAAGCCGTGACATTAGGTTGTCGACAATTATATTGATGTATAACGAGGAAAGGAGCCCTAGAAATCATCCCCACATACGCGTCATTTGGGATCCTAAGGACAAACTTTCTTTTCATTCGTATACTCAAAAATTATACGGAAATTTCAAAATGAGTTTTCTTTGTAAGTAGATACAATTACAAATACAAATATTTCTGAATGCTCACCTGACTAAACTACAAAAAAGTTTTTAATAATGGTTACCGACAATACTAACAAATTTAATTATTCACGAAGGCATTAATTATCCTTTCCAGAGAATTATTTAAAACAAGTGACTTTTGTTAGTTAATTTCATCACATGCACAATAATTAAAACTAAAAATTAGGTATACAGAGTGATCATGTTAAAAACTTGAATACATGGAAATCAATTTCATTTTTTTAGTTAATGGAAACAAGTATGCTTAAAGTACAAAAAATATTTTTTGTTAAAAAAGTAATTTTTTTTTTCGTAATAACTCTTATATTTATTCCGATTCGAAACGACTCGACCGAATATTATGAAATTCTTTTCGGATCCTTTTGCCATTAATACTCTTCGATCGACCCCCCACTAAATCGGTATCGTTTCTTGTTCGTGCGATATCGATAAGAAAATAATTTTAAGAAAAAACTCGTTCGGCTTGAAACGGCTCGATCTAATGTCATGAAATTCTTCTTTTCAGATCATATTTCTGCTAATACACACCTAAACGAAGTCGATATCATTTTGTGTTTTGTTTTGATATGTACGACGAAAAATGTCTACGGGCGTACACACACAAACACACTTCTCAAAATTGATGTTAAAGCCTTGTTCTAACCATTAAATGTAAAGATATGGTGAAAATTTCGCTTTCAAAAATCGGACCCATTACAATAACTTCCTGTACTCTGAAGTTAATAATAAATACATACCAAAACATAATATAAATATATATTATTATTTCTAGATATTTGAATTATAGGGTATATATTATTTATAGCTTGATAACTTGAAAAAGAACATGAAAATGAATTTCATATCCTCACTTTTAAAATTATCACTCTGTACATACTGTAAAGTTGGTATATTCAATATTGCTCATTCGACAAACTATAATTTAATTCGTATACTAATAATTTCATACTCTAATTTCATTCTACATTGAATACCTAAATTAAAGCTTAGAAGTAGAATAAAGACAGTAGCATGGTATAAACTATATAGTTTACTAAACAATATATTATATATGAGGGTTTACCAAATAATTCCTAAACCGCATTATATTTGAGTAAAACACATTGGTTATCGTATGTATACTGTACCAGAGCGATACCCAACCGCTTCGCTGGGTTTAAAAGTAAAGATTGATAAAGACTGCTCTCGCTTATCCCCTTTCTATAACACTCTAAATAATGGTAAGGATTGTTTTACACAGGTAAAATATATGTATGGTTTTCTATTTTTTTAAATGTATAATAGTAATTATTCATTGAGTATATCAGAGAAGATGGTCGTGAAAGTTTTTATATTGACTATTTTTACAGAAATCTGAAATTTATGGTAATGTCAAATTAAATTAATTTTTAAATTTTATTTATTTTTTTATTAATATATCTTTATAAATTATATCTCATGTGTTATTCTGATATATCAGCTATATTTCTGTACAGTTTCATTAAAAACCATTCGCTAGTTTTAGCTTGGAAGCGTAACAAACAAACAAACAAACATACTTACTTTGGCATTTATAATATATAGAGATTATTATGCTTGCTTCAACATTTGAAAATACCTCCACATAGTCGTTCAAAGATAGACCAATTATATAACGTATGTGTACTTCATTGAGAATATTAATTAATTTTAATACACAATAGCATGTATTATTATTATTTAATTAGAATGTTGTTAGTTTACAATATCACAGTTAGTTAAATGTATAGTTTAACTGATTTCATTTGGCTACAACTACATCATAATTCAATTCGTTGAGTACAAAACTGAATTTACCGGCTCACAACTATTTAAAAATATTGGTTGTCAATATTACTATATAAATGACAAAATCATGAAATTTCATAAAAATAACATAAAGAAAATGAAAGAAGCTATATTCGTTTTTTAACAATGATCTCCCTATTTTGTAATTTTTCAATAAAATGCTTTTTCGTGCTTTTCTGAATTATTTTAAACAATTTCCCACACTCCGATTTTTTGCCAAGGTAGTTTTTCTTAAAACTACTATTTTTCTCCTAATTATCGCGTTGAAAAATCAGACGGACTAGTTCGAAACGTAAGAATTGCGTAAGTTCTCGTTAATTCGCGTTATTTAAATGTTGTTTTCAAAGACTCTCCGTGGATATTAAGCCCTACAGTAAACAAGGAAAAGTTTATATGAAATTTTCAGAATGCAAATGCATATGTTTCAAGAAAATTCGAGAATATAAACAAAATCGGATTGAAATTTTACTAACACCGTTGAAAAGATATATGATAAATTTACACAGCCACATTTATATACGTATATATAAAGATAGGCAAACGTCTTGAAACACAAAATTATATCGAGAAGTATAAGACGGACCCAAAAATATCCATCCTATATTTTTTACAATTGAATCGCAATTAAAA
Source organism: Chrysoperla carnea (assembly GCF_905475395.1). Classification (NCBI taxonomy): domain Eukaryota; kingdom Metazoa; phylum Arthropoda; class Insecta; order Neuroptera; family Chrysopidae; genus Chrysoperla; species Chrysoperla carnea. The sequence continues at coordinate 14,465,768 of NC_058339.1, forward strand.
AGAACGTTGTATTTTCTAAAATTTCCTGATTCAATTCAGGTAATTCAAGGTAACTAACTTTTACAAAAAATTTCAACAGTCTCCGCAACTATTGAAAATTAACTGGAACTTAAAAGTACTTCGAGGAGCAATTTATGATTAAAATACAGACATCTTGAAGCTTAATTAAGAAGATTTTTATATCTGTAGCAATATCTTCAGCTTCCGCATACAATTTGATGTATTCATACATTCCACAGGAATGATATAATATTACAAGAAACCTGACCCAAATAGGTTTTGTTTTATTCATGAGTGGTCCATATAGGCACCGAAGTTAAAATTTATTCAACAAGGTGAAGCAGATTCAACTTGATTCAATATTTTTGATATAAATGGTACTTATTATCTTCTCAACTGATATGTAATTTATAAAGAGATCTTCTTTGTCTAAAATTAACCGAACAACATATTATGAAAATTGTATATAATCATATATGTATATGTACTAAATATATCGAGGGCATCATGCCAGAAGGGCGTAATTATCTGATATTTTACCAGTGAATTCCATTAGGCACATTGTCAAATGTTTATGGTTAATCTTGGGACGTACAACTATGATGAAATAATTTTCTCGAGCTAAAATTGTGTATGTACCTATATTACCAGCGAACTAATAGCATATATGCGTCTTTAGAAAAAACTAAAATGTTTTCAAGAAAGAAAACCAGAAAGGCGTATGTGTGTATACTCTTGAATTTGAACCATAGCAGTTAATTAAATAAATACTTAAATTAGCCAGGAGTTAAATTTATGATCTAAATTTCATTGTTAACAAGCACAATTTAAAAATTGATAAAACTTGGTAACAATGAATCATTGTATTTTGGCGAATTCACCCTTCCGGCATGAGTCTCTCAATATAGTGCTTATTGTTCATATTTGTGAGCTAAAGTTAACTTGTTTGTTTAGTATTTATTCATTTGATGTAATTAATAATGCTGATTCAAAATGCAAGCGCATTACCAATTATTCCTCAAATAGGATTTAATAAGATATAGATATAGTGACCACCTTCTGCTTTGTGAGGATAATACTAATTAATAAATAACTGAATACTTTTTGAAACTAGTTGAAAAAGGAAATGTAGTAATTTCTTATTTTTGATATGCAATTTTCTTTATAACTTTTTTTTTCACAATGCAGACTGAAAGTCACGGGAAAGATCATAAAATAAAAATATGTAACGAAAATCATTGAATAAAACAAAATCGAAAAAATCACTTTTCTGAATACTATTTGCAACATGTTCTTTATGTCTTTTTGATTAGTAAACTAGACAGAACTGACAAACATTCTGTCTTGTTTGCTAATGATATTTAACATAAAAATTTTAGACTCGTAACATTAAGGAGATATGCAAAAATTGAATAATATTAGGGATTTCAATAAACCTTTATAAATACATTTTTTAATTAGTAAAGTTTCCAAAAATCAAAATTCCTAGGTCATCAGACTTTTTACTATTTTTTTATCGTTCACACTTGGCTGAAAATATGATGAATCATATTGGTTATCCTTTTCAATTGGATATTTCTATATAAAAAAAGAGAGTGTGATAAAAATCCATTTAAAATATTTATTCAATCTTGTAGTTTATAAGAATAGCATAAATATTTAAGGTTGTCGATAATATAAAAACAAAATTTTAATTTAATTATGAGTTCATCGAAGATCCATCATTTGATGAACAGAGACGACTATAGCTACAGTATTGATGATTGAAGAGCGATATCTATATCATCAAATTTATAAGCAGCTCTTGCACACAATATATTATATATTTTTGTAGTTTCGTGGAATGGTAAAGCTAAAAGCAACACATTATTTGACAACAAAACGGGTATTTGGTTTGTATGTATGTACCGTGCAATAAATCAAAACTTTTATGATAAACCTATAATTATCATAACCTATATAGATATAGCCGGGCTTCGTCCTGGACACTAAGTGACTTTTGAACCATACTGTTTACAAAATGGTTGTGCATAAATTAATTTTATCAAAAATAATCCTTCTAGTAAATATTTTATAAAACAAAAAAGCGATTAATGTTAGTGTCCATTCGTTCATATGTATATTATGTATACGTATACGTTGGTCATTGGCTTAAAAATAAATTGTAACTGATATTTTTTATTATATCCATGAATTTTTGTTGTTTTTCATCTGTTACATAGCTAACCAGTATCATATAGAAATAAATTTTTGTTTAACTTTATTATAAAAAACGAGTTTTCAATTCAACGCTTAGTTTTTCATCTGTCATATACATATATTATATTTATGTAGGTATTACATGCGACCTTAAAATAATATTATGTTTTCACCAAAAAAAAAAAAATCTACCATGATACCAAATAACCATATAATCATTATTATTTTCCAGTGTCTTCTACCACGTTAATCTACTTTATATTTTTTTTTTCAATTCAACCACATTGGGTTATTTTATATTATTTAATGGCGTCAAATTTAAGCATGGTTATTTTTAGTTTTGTTAACCGACTTCAAACAAAAAAGAAGGAGGTTCTCAATTCGACTGCATTTTTTTTTATGTTTGTTACCTCAGAACTTTCACCTGGGTGAATCAATTTTGATGATTATTTTTCTATTTGAAAGCTGGTGCCTTTCGTGTGATCCCACTTCAATATGGTCCAGTTTTGACAATGGCATTCATGAGAAAACCATATAAGTCTTAAATTTGATGAATGATTCTTTTTTTAGTGACAAATTAGTTAGTGTACCTACTCCAGATTTACTCAAAATTTAAAAATTATAAAACTAAAAAAAAAAAAAAACTATTTAAAAAAATAGGAAAACGTACAATAAACATTTTTGTAAATGCTGATATGATGGTACAACTTGATACTATTAATAATAACTTCTGTCAGACAATATATTAAATTATTGGTAGTATCTGTGAAGATAGCCATCGAAGATTTCATTATTACATAAATTATGCTTAATTTCAAGCAGTGATTCGACTGAAATGTTACTATCTTTGTGAGCTCTTAAAATTTGAAGACAAAACTTTTAACTTTCCAAACTTATCTTAAACTTAACCAACAGCAAAATATGCTCTGTCTGTCTGTGGCATCGTTTCATCTAAACAGGTGAAAAAGCTAAAAAATTGCCGATGATCTTCAAAATTGGCTCAGTTGGGCAAAGGCTTTAAGAAAAAAGATAATTTAGTGGAGAGTGTTCTATGGTATGTTTCAAGTGCGAGTTTAGGGTTCCGAAAAATTTATCGGGGATATTTTAAATTTTGTAAATTTCACTTGTGCTTCTTATTTTACTAAAGTTTTTAAGATTCATCATAGATTCCATAAAACAATGCACGTGTAATTCTTAATACACCGAATAAAAAGTTTAAGTCGTACCTTTGAATCTTGATTCACTTTGCGGATAATGATTGCAAACGCTGTGCTAACTTTACACTACATGCAATTTATTTGAACAAATGTAACGAGGAATGATATATAAAAATAAAATAAATGATAGTCTTTACATTTTCAATATTATTTGAGATATTGAATTATTATTATTTATTGGATAAAAATTTTATCAGATAATTGCATATATTTTATTAAATGATTGGAAAAATGTCATTTGTTATTACAGTAATAATATCAACTCTCTAAACGAAGTGTGAGCACATTTAATAAAATGAATAAAGATAGAGAATCGACAAATTATGTTTATTTATAATATACTACGTGTTTCAGGAAGTGGCGTTATAGAATAGATCCTCTAGTTACCAATAAAAATAAAAGGGAAAATGGCTTTATGTGAAACTTTTTCTTAGAGCTCCTAAAATGTTCTTCAAGTCGTGCTGATAAAAGCCCTTCCGTACACAAAATTTTTAAACGGGTAGTTTTCGAGCTACGGACGATCAAAGCTACACATATATTATAGTTATAGTATATGACTACCGTGTGTGATTATCACTGTTAAACATAGTACCTAATGCATACTTTTTAACTTCCCAGTATAGGAAGTTATTATAAAGGGTCCGATTTACGAAATCGAAATTTTAAACATATTTTTACGTCTCATGGATAGGACGAGACTTTAACAGAAGAAGTATGTGTGTGTGTGTACTTACGAACGTATGTACGTATGCCCGCAGACTTTTTTTTCGTCGTTAAAATCGCGCGAACAAAAAATGATATCGACTTCGTTGAGGTATCGATCGAAACGTATAACCAGAAATATGATCCGAAAAGCATTTCAACAACGTTAAGTCGAGTCGTTTCGAGTCGAGCGAGTTTTTAAAAAATTCTTTCCTGGCGTATATCGCGCAAACAAAAAATGTTATCAACTTCGTTGTGATGTCGATCGAAGAGTATTAACGGCATTATGATCCGAAAAGAATTTCATAACATTCGATCAAGTTGTTTCGAGTCTGGCGAGTTTTATTTATTTTTTAACTATTTATTATTTTGGGAAGTTGTTTGTGTGGATCTCAAGGGTCGCATTAGACCCTTTCCACGGCTTGGCTTGGAGAGGGTTTGGTGCGACCCACGGATTCACAGATGGCTTGTTAATGTTTGTGTATGTATTATGTTGTGTTTTGTTGTCTTGTTGTGGTTATAAAAATATTGTATTTTCATCGGCTCTTAAAAGGTAAGAATGCGAAGTTCCAATTCAATCCGACGATTTAAAGTGGGTGAAAATCACGTTCAAAATTTTGATACATCGATACATAGACAGGTCATACCAATCTGATAAATGCTTTCAAAAAGCAGACCAAATTTTTAGAGAAACTTCTTGGCTTGTATACTAGATGTGAACAAGTTTAATTCACTAAACTCTACATATGTGCAAAATTTCACTGTAAGCAAAAATTAAACTTTACTCCTAGTATTCAGCTTTTATTTATATGCAAATATTTTAGTATTCATCATTAATTAATTACATCTCTTCATTCTAGAGCTAAAAATAAATTACAACAACATAGTTTTAGATATAATAAGAAATTATTATCAATTTAAACATTGTGTGTAGAATAATTTATCAAGTAAATAACCTTCGTAGATAAATAGTTTATATGAGAAAGTCGTAGGGGTCGACCATACTTTTGACACTTATTCTTTCGTTTGAAAGCATTTTGCAAATCCAAGAACATTATTTCAAAGGTATGAAGAAAAGGAGTATTTTCCATGAAATGAAAAATTCCATGGCATTTTTCAAACATGAACCATCCAATACTTACCATGATGATTCCGCGTTTCTGTTTCACTACCCTTGGTAGATGAATTTAAAATTGAAAAAATTTGTTTTTATATCTGTTGATGGAAAATCACATTAATCTGACTGTTGTAAAGACAAGAAAACAATTAACCATTAAAAAAAATAATTGAACAAATAAACAGCACGATAGATAACAGCAAAACAAAAATTGCAGTGGGATGATTTACACAACGAGATTGTCAAGCTGACTGTCCTATACATAAAGAAACTATGTTTCTATTTAATTCCATTTTGTAGAATTCATGTAACTACTGTTATTATTACATAGCTATAATTAATTCAATATTATAAACTCAATTTTACCAAGTTCTTCCTGTTGATCTTATTTTGTATAGTTTTATATTTGACTAGCTGATATTCGCTCCTTCAACTTGCGAGTTTCAATTCTTATAAAACACTAGCTGTGAACTAACCGCTTTGCTGGGCAACATTCCCACTTTCACCCCTCCCCCCATATTCCATATCCTTTTCTAGGTTACTATCTATCACCTAACTAAATTTCATCAAAACCCGTTCAGCCGTTTAGGCATGATAGAGCAAAACTCCAAGCAAAAACCATAAAAAAATCACTAACTCAATTCAGTTTTCTGCCTACTTCCTACCCCCTAAGTACGATGACGTAATCATTTTGATCTTATATCCGTTTTTAGGTAACCATCTATTACCTTACTAAATTTCATCAAAATCTGTTCAGCCGTTTAGACGTGAAAGAGCAAAAGTCCCAACAAAAACGACTAAAAATCACTAACTCAATTTAGTTATCTGCCTACTGCCTACCCCCTAAGAACGATGGCGTGATTATTTAGCCTATGACCATTTCTAGGTTATCATCTATCACCATACCAAATTTCATCAAAATCCGTTCAGCCGTTTAGGCGTGAAAGAGTAACAGACAGACAGACAAACAGAGTTACTTTCGCATTTATAATATTAGTATGGATTCGCAAGTAAAACGATCGTAACTCACTGCCTGATTGAATAGATTTGATTTGTCTTATTAATCAAATGACCTAAAAAACGGGTTTTCATCATTAAGCTGGAATCGCATTTAAAAAGTAGCTTCCTTATTAGCGCACTAACACATTTTAAATATTTCATTCAATCTTTCTGCTGGCTTTATATCTTATATTTTTTATTGGAATGAGGCATATCATTAATCGTTTAATTAATCTTAAAGATAAGATTTGTTGTTCAAATTATAATTTCTTAATGACTGGTAATTTTATTGATTGGAAAAACGATTATTTGATTCTTTCAACCAACGACTCTAATTAAAGTGTACATTAACGTACGAGTAATCGGATATACTTCATTTGAAACAAGTGAAAACAAACAATTGACTGAGTTAATTGTTGAAATACCATGCATAGTCAGTGTTGTTTTCTTTATCACATTACACAGACAAACATGTGACACATACATAACTGATAATCAAGTATAGTACATATTATAAAATTTCCGACTAATTGGCGCCCTCACGGATAAACAGTGATGTTTACGAAAAAATGTTTCAAACAAAAGTTGTTTAGTTTTTGATAAGGAACTTTTTTAAACTTTTGTTCTATCTCTAACGGTTTACAAGATGAGTCCTACGGACCCAAGACCCAATTGACCTATGATGCTCATTTACGAACTTGACCTCACTTTTTACGTCCTGAGTACGCTGTAAAAATTTCAGCTCGATATCTTTTTTCGTTTTTGAGTTATCTTGTCCACAGACGGACGGACGGACGGACAACCGGAAATGGACTAATTAGGTGATTTTATGAACACCTATGACAAAATTTTTTTCCTAGCATCATTATTTTTAAGCGTTACAAACTTGGGACTAAACTTAATATATGAATTATACTATGTATATTTCATATATACATGGTATAAAAAGAAAGATTGTTAGTTAAATCTTGCAATATGTTACACAATTTTTTATCGCTTATGTATGGTGTATTTTATTTATTTGATGAATACAATTTTTGCTTGTCCAATTACGTTTATCGTAAACTTTTATGACTTCATGGCGAAGCATATCTTTTTGGTAGACTTTCACTATTTCACTTAAACACATCATAAAACAATCCATAATTTCAGCATTAATATAAATCGAAATTTTTTTATTGCATAATTTTAACGCCTTGTTTTATTGCGTGATTGGATTGAAATTGAAAATAAACAATGAAAGAGAATAATGATAGAGATGACTTAAAGAATAGCGCTCTGCTTTCATAAAACAGAAGACAGTGAATTCTGTTTCTGAAGAATATCGTTAATCTTTTAATTAATCTTAAAGATGAGATTTCAAAGGATAATATAAATTATTGTGTAAACATTTGTTGTTCAAATTATAATTTCTTAATGACTGACTTATAGTTATCTACCTCCTTTTGCTCTGTTTTCTATGTTCTATTTTAGTTTAGTTTAGTTTCTTTCTATTTTTTTAATTAAAATAGTAATTTGACATGTATTAAAGTTTTTATATGTCCACAACTGTTTTTATTGCACGATGTACTTTTAAGACATAAACTTTTTAACTCAATTTATTAACCCTATATGTACTAGTTAGTCTGTATGAGAAATTCTGTAACAAAACACATTTTTATGGTCCGTTGGCAAATAGCAAGATAGTTTTATCCGTTAAAATTTGAAATACTACTAACTAACAAGCTCTAAGAAAATTAAAAGGGTTTTACTTTATTTATACCAGGTGTCCCATTTAAAGCAACCCAGCTGAGAATTAGATAAGAACTTTTTGTAAAATGGTTTAGATGAAATTTAATTAATTCGAACGAGAGCATATTTTAGTGGTCTTCAGTTTAGCTTTGACAATGATGATATCAATAAGAGAAATAACTATTACATTAGAACTTGTTATATAAGTTATTTCTTATAAAATAACAACTTTTATGAAAAACATTTATTCACCACCTTATCGTTCCGGCGGTAATTGAATGCAAAATTTATGGATACTACTTACTTTTTGAATAACAAGATATTTTTTTTACTGATTTTTGATGATATCATATGAAAATATTCGCCTAATCGATAAATAAACCCGATTTTTGTATTTTATGGGTCAATTTTACCTTATAAACTGAGTTTCATCAAATTCCAAAACAAAAATGTTTTCTCGAATTTTTTTAAGGGGTACCCCTTTGAAAAAATCGAGAAAATCGAAAAATTTTTGCCGCTTCGGAATTTGATAAAACATAGTTTATAGGGTAATTTTGACCCAAAAAATTCAAAAATCCAGTTTATTTAACGATTGGGTGAGTATTTTCTGAGATAGACGATATCTCGGATTGATTTTGGATGATATCTCGAAAAATATTCGCCTAATCGATAAATAAACCCGATTTTTGTGTTTTATGGGTCAAATTTACCTTATAAACTGAGTTTCATCAAATTCCAAAACAAAAAAGTTTTCTCGAATTTTGGGTTTTCTAAAAATCCATTATTCAATTATCAGATCACAGAGATGCAACAATATAATTGGTTTGGACAATTTGTTTCATGTTCAATATGAACCTTACTTATGTGGTTTTAATATCCGATTGACGAATCTTGTATATTCATTCAGAGAACATACCCATTACATGTAATTGGACATCGAATTACAACATACATTTACAACTACAAATTTTATATGATTAAATGCATTTATTACTTGTAATAGAAAATTCTATACTTCAACAACAAGTCCTACTACAGTTTACTTTATTTCTAGATAAATAAAGTAGCCATACACGTTCAACTTATAAAACGACTCATATAATTTTATTGATTGGAAAAACGATTATTTGATTCTTTCAACTAACGATTCTAATTAAAGTGTACATTAACTTACGAGTAATCGGATATACTTCATTTGAAAAAAAGAAAGATGGTTAGTTAAATCTTGCAATATGTTACACAATTTTTTATCGCATTTGTATAATGTATTTTATTTATTTGATGAATTCTTTTTTTCTGCTCCAATTACGTTTATCGAAAACTTTTATGACTCCATAGTGAAGCATATTTTTTAGGTAGATTTTCACTATTTCACTTAAAGGTAAACATCATAAAACTATCCTAGATTTTAGCATTAATATAAATCGAAATTTTTTATACAATTTTTATACATAATTTTAACGCCTTGTTTTATTGCGTAGTTGGATTGAAATTGAAAAGAAACAATGATAAACAAGGTTTAAAGAATAGCGCTCTCCTATCATATGAGAATTAACCTGAGGGTGCCAGAAAATTGAGATATTTTAATGCATCCAACCAACCCCATGTAACGGGGTTACATGTTCCAACACGCTATTAAATAAACTTTTAAAAAACAAAAGTAACCGCTTGTAGGTCAAAAAGCCCTTTTCGTAAAAAATAATTATATAATATAAATAAACATACGTTAAGTTATACAATAGCTTTAAGATACACATCAGTCATTAAGCCACTCATCGTTAACTGTCCATCGAAATAGCTTAGGGGGGCCGATGACTCGATGCGCATAGCTTAAGAACGCATTCTTTGGGAAATTCTAAGTTGAAAATACATTATATACTTTTTTCCCAAGTTATTAAATTTAATCAATAAAATAATAGCATATTATGACCCTTGGCCATATAGTTGAATTTAATGGAAGAATTCCTTCTGAAGCTATGATGTCACCTGGAATAACGGGGCACTCTGTATAAAAGTGCTTTCACAACATCCCATTATATTAAAAATAAATAATCCGTTTAATATTTAAAATTGCAATTTATTTTCGTCTGGTGTTATATCAATTTTATATACATATAATATATATTTGAAAATAACCACATATAGAAAGAGTTATTAGAGAAAAATGAGAAAATATGATAACAAGAAGCAAAAATATAAAACAACCAGTCGTTGAGTTGTTGGTAGTGTGTGCAATTTTGTTAGAATAGAAGGTGTAAAATACACACATATATATAATATCATATATAATATTATTTCAAGAAGTATTATATATTAGATTTATGAAGTGCAAATAAACTAACATTTGAACGGACAAAGTAAACACATACTCACTCATTCAGCGTCGCGTCGAGGTGGTATGGTCGTATGTCTATAGTGGATAGGTATGGCTTAAAGATACACGTATATACAAGGGTAGATGTTATATTATTATGGCTAAGTGATATGTATGTAATATAGTTTGGTTTGATACTGGTTTTATTCATAGAAAATACCTGAAAAACATTATATAAGAATAATATACAGGGTGTTATGTTATTGATAGCAGAAAATTATACCAGTAAATTAAGCTTATCAAGACAAATGGAAAAGCTTTTTACCAAATTTCGATCTGAGGCTTGATTCGGGAGATGTAACTATGGAGAAAATAGAAAGATTTATGAATTCATAGACCTATCAAATTCATTAAATTAGTAGGTGTCACTTTAGAAAATAGAAGGATCTATCATAAAACAATAATTGCTTGTAAATTGATTTAATTGGGTAGTGAATACTAAAAAAAATATTTTGCTGTCGTTATTTGTAAAGAAACCAAAAAAATAATTCACCAATACAGGACACTTAGATGTGGGAGGTATCAAATTATATATTAAATTGTGTAATACTTAACACAAAATCTTAAACATCGTATCATTTTACAATTTCAACACACAATATACATAATGTGGTTTGTGACCATAGTCCGTTTCGTCAAATACATGCTTAAAGTATGTGATATTCGCACAATAGGTTGCGTACAACACTTAATTTACAAAGAAAGAGTGTGTAATAATACTTGGTTTTTATGGGTTAGTTTTTAAAATAACATAAGTAGCCAAATCAAGTTTTTTTGTTATAATTTTGCATTTAGAGACGCTTTCCACTATGATAAAACACACCCTCTCTTTAAGTAGTGTTTTATTGGATGACTTTGATTTTAAGGAATGTATTTTTATTAATTGATTATAATAAGAGTAGGATCATTATCTTGTAAATTAGAACTCTTATCAAAATTTGATACAGAACATTTTCTTCTTTTTTTTCTCAGTTTTTTTAGGAGGCAATAGTTCTGCAGTCAATAAGAGAACACCCTGTATAAGCACCGTATATTACTTGAAACATTTCTCATACAATTTTTATTTATGATTTATGTTACATAATATTTATAAATCTTTCCCTTATTTATAATATATACAATTGTCATAAAAATAATATTTTTCAATTCGAACAAAGAAAATTGTACGTTCATTCTTGAGTATTATTGACATAAATGTCTATAAAATGGAACGGTAAAAACTAACGAGATTATAAACAAACATGTCATTTACATTTTATATGGATTGAATAACAGAATCGATCGACACGTCACAATTGCAATACCAAATTTTGATAATCAATGTAATTAAACACAATCAGAAGCCGGGTTCAAGAAAGGTGTCCCAAATATGAAAAAGTAACACATGATCGTATAACATTATTAAATATAGTTTCAAAGAATTTAGTTTTTATACCATGTATATATAAAATATATCAAGGTATACTAAGTTTAATCCCTAGTTTGTAATTTGTATTTTGTGAGAATCTTGGGCCATCCCAACTCTCACGTTCAAATTTAGTTGCTAATCAGGCCATTGGATCCCTAGAAAGTATTCCTGGATATACCTAAAGGTGATAATTTTAAAGGTAACTAAAGGAAATAAAGACGTTTTAGTTTAAAATAAATATATTTAAAATCGCTCTAGATTATATTTATACCTCTATGAATACATTAATTTGACATATGATTTAAATAAATAATTGACATCTATTTTACATAAATAAGCTCAGAAAACAAATATAACTTGGCTAAATAATTAAATAAATCATGAAGACAATTATAATAGAATAATATTTTGAATAATTTTATTAAAAAAAAGAAAATATATTGCAACAACGTTGCTGGTTGGAGGTAAAAAGAATGTGATACGGAATTCATTCATGAAATTTTTGAAAAATATAATTTTAATTTACAAAGCCATATTCAAATTTAACACAAGACACCTCATAAAAAAATTAAATATAAATGATGAATGTAGTCATGATTCGGGCATGAATTAATTTACAATACGACCGAACTGCTTTAAATCGAATTAATTAATTGTCTACTATTTTCGGAATTAATTAAAGAATTATGTCCAACACGAGAACGTGCTAGAATGATTCAACCTTTTCCCAACCAAACATAACATGTATGCAACGAAAATAAATTAAAGTATTAATACGATACGTGTTTCAATTTGAAGACGAATTTGAAGTCACAACGACATTTCGCTGTCCATGAAAAATTTACGCATATCAAAGAAAGTATGGTATGGTATGGTATGGAGGTTAGCGGGCCATGCTCGAGCATCGCGCCTCGAAGCAATGGTTCAGAGCAACTAGCCAAATAGACCCTTGTACTCCATCCCCGCTACACTTTTCACTGGCTATAATAACCAACATAAAAAAAAGAAGGTAACCATGATATTAATTTATTTATTCGAAACCATGCTGTTTCCCATATTATTCCCAAAATTTCTTGTTCCCACGTAGTGTTCTCGTACACGGTACGATGAAGAGGACCGTTCTCTTTGACGGTACGATGGTGTACCCAACTTTTTACTGGTGATCTGTAGAGTAGAAAAAATTTCCCAGATTCTTAATATTATCTTGTTAGGTAGTCCTATATACATAGGCTTAGAAATTATTTCCATTTCTACTGTGCTTCCTAGCTAGGGATATTCCTGTACTGTGGATACGCCTCGGGTATTACATGAGACCTGTGCCACCTGTAGAATGTTCAATCCTATCCACTCTGATATTTTGTTGAGGGCAATCATTGACGCTTGTTTCCCACGGCATTAATCTGTCATTTGTAATGATTGTCTCATTTCTGAGTACCGTACAACTTTAAATTATGACCCTTTACTAAGAACACGGGGTATAAATCAATTATATATGGTTGACTAGATAGGAAAAAAAATTTGTTTAACTGTTCAAATGTAGGCGTTTAAATCGCAGTTTTACTAGAAATTCTGGGAATTAAATAACATTTCAAACATAAAATGTATATTTATTTCAATGAATTTGTAAAGTAAAAATATTATTTAAACATAAATGACAAAAAATGTAATGAATTTTTAATTTTCACACATGTTGCACTAGTAAGTACTCGTAGTACAGTTCGAAAAAATCGAGGAAATCGAAAAATTTTTGTCGCCTCGGAATTTGATAAAACATAGTTTATAGTGTGATTTTGACCCAGAAAATTCAAAAATCGTGTTCGTTTAACAATTGGATGAGTAGTTCCTGAGATAAATGATATCTCGGATTGATTTTTGATGATTTCTCGAAAACTATTCGCCTAATCGTTAAATAAACCCGATTATTGTGGTTAAGGGGTCAAATTTACCTTATAAACTTAATTTTATCAAATTCCGAAAAAAAGAAATTTTCTCAATTTTTTGGAATTTTTTTAAGGGGTGTACACCTTGGAAAAAATCGAGAAAATCGAAACATTTTTTTCGTTTCGGAATATGAAAAAATTTGGTTTATAAGGTAATTTCAACCCAGAAAATTTAAAAATCGACTTTATTTAACGATTAGGTGAGTAGTTTCTGAGATAAATGAGAAAACTATTCGCTAATAAGTATATTTTTAATTTAATTTATAGAAAATATATTTTTAATTGCATCAATTTTTTTAAATTCGTGTTTACAAGCGTGTACAGAAATGACACCAAACAGAAAAAAATTATGAGATGGCATTATTTATGTACAAAAAAAAAAAAAATACATACTGAAATAAAGGGAAACAAATTCCTCCCACCAATTATTTATTGTCTTTGACATTTTATTTTAAACAAACGAAATAATATATTTTATCAACAAATATTTTCACAAATGTTTTTCTTTTTTTTTTATATATATTTATGCTTGCTCGACTATTTTACTTTTACCATTGCATCACATACATAAACACCAACTCACACACAACATTAGGTCTAAAAAAAAAAACTGAAAAATACGTTGAATTTTCCATTTGTAAAGACGTATTTGTGCTGGCAAGTATAATCTACTTTTTTTTCTTTTTTAAATATTTATATAAACAAACATTATTATATAATACACATTACCTTCTATAATAAATACATGCCTACATGAAGGGAAAATTTGTCTGGGTAGGACAGGGCCGTATTTAGAATTCGGATGCCCTGGGGCTAAAATTTGGTGGAGGCTACTAAAATTTTTTCGTAAATAATGGAGTATATTACAGCAAATGAAAAAGTTTATTCTTGTATTATATTTTCTTTTTAGCAAAAGTGTTGACAATATCATCAAAATTCATATGGCGGAGAATGTCGCTTTCCAAACTGAGAAGCATGAGATTCGACATTTGTTCTTGGGTCACCGACATTCACAATCTGTTCTTTATAATCTTGACTTTTGAAAATGATCTCTCCCCACTCCAAGTAATTACTATTATCGATAAATAAATGCAAAATTATCCGGTAGAGAAAAATTTCATTTGATTCAACCTTTTTTTTTTTCGTAATGTTAATAATTTGGAAAAGTTGATGTAATTTTTTTTACATCGTTTTTAAAATCACACACTTCTGTACCCTACTCTGTAAATTTATGTCACTACCTTGGCAGTTAAATAAATATTCATATAATTCGTAGATGAACATATTTTCATCCCTATTGCTGCCTTTTTAACATTTTTTGTCGCTACTTACATGTTTTACTCATTTGGTTGTGTCTTAAATAAATTATACATTATGTTTTTGGAAGTTTTTATTTTCCACATTAATATTTTATTTACATACGGAGGGTAATGATCCGAAATACAGAGTGAATCATAAATTACATCGAATATCTGGAGAATGAATTTTTCAACTGAAGATAAGTCGAATAGTCCTTAGAAACTTCGAAGTTTTTTGATTCCATTATTAACAAGTGAAAAGAAACAATGAACTGAGTAAATTTTTGAAACACCATGTATAGACAGTGCTGATTTCGCAATCTTTATGAGACTTTTGTCTATGGGTACAACTTTACTTTGAGAAACTAATCGTTTCAGAATTTAAAGAATATACATGACCAACCAATTGCTAATTTCTTGGACTAATACAGCAAAGTTTGCCCCGATTCCAAAGACAAAAGTCCAGTTGAAATCCTAAACTGCCTAAGGGAATGGGCGATAACTAGATCGAAGGAAGATATTGTGTGATATTGTTTATATATAAAGTTTGAATTATCCATTGAAGCTGATGATTTACGGCTAGTATTATATATAACATAATGGTGTATTTGTATTGGACAAAAACCTTTCATGTTGTCTTGTACCCAACTTTTTTCATTGCAATTTAAAGCGGTTAGAATCAAAATTTTTATTTTAGCCCATCTAAATGATATTTTTAACATACTGTATTCAATTTTTAAACCGTAAAAAATGTCTGAAATAAAGAATTCCGTGTTATTAAATTCACTAATCTCATGACAAAGAATTAAGTTACCAGGAAAATGGTTTAGGAATACAAAAAAGTAAGTTATATATTTAATGTAATTATAAAAGATAATTTCCTGTTCCTTTTTATTTTATTTTTATTTTTTTTTGAATAAACAAACAATTTATTTAATTTTTTTGAACCTATTATTCTAGCGCGTATAGGAAGCGTTGTGTTAGATAATGAGAATAATGAAAAAATAATTAAAATGTGATCCCTTTAAAAGAAAATTAAATATAAATAAATTGGTTGTTTAGACTCAACCGACAATGGTTAAGCAAGCATTTTCTAAATATAAATTAGCACGCAATTTATATTAAAAAGTTATGGCGAATAAAATACCAACGTTAAGTATTTTTTTTCATTATTTATAAAAATATAATTCACGGAAATTTAAAAATTAGCTTTTATTATCAACACAATAATCAATCATTCACGTTATCATAAGTAAATTAGTCAACTTTTATGTGGTGTAATTCAAGTTTTATGCCTACAAAATGTTCTTCGGATTGCTCTGATCAAAAGGTCTCACAACCACAAAATTTTTCAACTAGTAGTTTTCGAGCTACATGCGATCAAACTACACATATATTATTATTAAATAGATTAGATAGGAAAATGACTTTCTGTAAAACTTTTTCAAACCGCCCCCAAAATATTTTCTGGATCGTTTTGAATAAGTATAATATATGTGTCGCGTTGACCGCCTATAGCTTAAAAACTTCGCGTTAAAATTCCGTTGCCGTGAGAGCTTTTGATCAGAACGATCTAGAAAATATTTTGGACGACCGTTTCAAAAGTTTCTCAGAAAGCCATTTTCTTGTCTAGTCGTGCGGGGTCCTTTGGCTAACTTTATTAAATGGTGAATGTAGAATTACATTATTTCAAAAGAACGTAATAAGTTCTTAATAGAAAATTGTGAAATTTTTATCAGTAAGGTATTTAGGATTTAATATAACTGTATCGTATCGCTTATATGTGTTCAAATAATAGTCTTTACATCTTTGATGATGATTATATATATGCTAGCTCCATGGGATATACGGAAAATGAGATAGACATAAATATATGCGAGATATATCCGATTGTTGAATATGAAATACACTTTTATTCAAAATCATTGTGCCTTAGACCATTAGTATCTAGGGTACCGTATTTTATTGAATTGAAGCCGATGCTAAAATTTTTCGGATGAAATGACCCACCAGGAATCATGTTGAAAAAGATGCTCCTATACGTAAAAGAAAGGTTAAGCACCATGGCGTCAGTTTTGCTCGATACAGGTGAGAATATTTATGTCACACCCCTTGGTGTCTCATCCCTGCACCACCAAATATGTACGGTGTTGCTGGATACTAACTTCGTATAAGTATAATAAATGACGTAGGGCTTCGGAAATTGACGGAGGATTAAAAATTTTTCTTTAACTTCCGGTACCGAAGTTACCGGAGTTATTTCTGTACGACATTTATGTAATTCACTTTAAATACTCATGCAGAGTTAGTATCCAGCAACGTCGAATGTACTCATCTGTACCGCGCAAAACTAACGCCATGGTGCTTAAACTTACTTTCACATATAGTAGCATCTTTTTCAACATGATTCTTCATGGGTCATACCACATGAAAAATTTTAGTTGGGGATTGTAGACTTAAAGGTAAACTTCTTTCTTTTTCTATGATCCGTCATGAATTTAAGTTATTTAGTATTTGCAATTAACTGCAAATTAAGGTAAAATCCAGTTATCATAAGATATCCCTTTCAAGAACTCAAAAATTTCCTAATATTTTTGAAACATTATCTTAAATCAACTTATTTAGAGGTTAAACTTATACAGAAAATGAAAACGAGTTTCAATTTCTGTATTTAACTAATTCGTAGCCACTTTTCTAACGAAAATGTTCAATTTTTTTCAACTTGATGGTCTGGTATTTATTTTACTAATATTAATGTCTACGGGTGGTCAAAGCTGATGTGAGGCACCATAACGTATGTTGAATGAAATTTTAAAAACATTTTCATTTATTACAATGCATGAAAATTTATGTGCTTTAAAATGTTTCAATTTTCCATAGTTAATTGGTTATTTTGTTATAGAAGTGAATTCATACATTCATGGGTATATTACCACTCACTGTGTCCATGTGGTTTTGTGTTTAATATGGTCAATAAATATACAAATTAACTTTGTTGGAAAATTTTCAGGTAATTACTGAAATATGTAAATAAACGATGCTTATTTTTGACAGCACCATCAGTAGATAAAGTTTATATTAAAAAATAATTTTGTTTATGAAAGAAATCTTTTAAATTAAAAATACTTTGATAAATAAATTTTCACAAAATCAATGTTTTTAATATTAACGGCATAATCAATTTGAGGAAAATTGAAATGTAAGGTTGTTGAAAATACATCTTTTTTATACCATGTATATGAAATTTACCAAGGTATACTAAGTTTAGTCCCAAGTTTGTAACGCTTCAAAATATTGATACTATGAACAAAATTTTGGTATAGGTGTTCATAAAATCACCTCATTAATCTATTTCCGGTTCTCTGTCTGTCGTGTGTCCGTCTGTCATCAAGATAACTCAAAAATGAAAAGAGTTATCAAGAGTTTGAGTTCGTACATGAGCAACAAAGGTCAATTGGGTCTTGGGTCCGTAGGACCCATCTTGTAAACCGTTAGAGATAGAACAAAAGTTTAAATGTTTAAATGTGAGAGCGCAAGTTATGCGCAAATTGTATTGTATGTATTATATGTGAATATCAGTTATATATGTGTGACATGTATGTATGTGTAATGTGACAGAGTAATCAACACTGTCGGGGTTTTATTTTTCGAACTTTTTATTTAATTTAAACTGTTGTACTATTAATCGTTCATAATACCACAATATTCAAACAACATTGTACTACTTAATAACAAATTTATGACGGCCGTTAAATAATTTATTAATCTCGATAGATGGTTGTCAAAATGTGTCCCATATTTAACCACAACACCGGTGTTAAATTATAATTAAAATTCATTGAACTAGCAGGAGCACAGATGAAGGTTTACTATAATTTGGTTCACATAATATATAAATATATATCGCCTACATGTAACACATATTTTATGTTGCACATATTATAACACCCTTAATCTCTATAATGTATTCATGTAACAAAGATAGAAAATTGAGAATTCTTGTTTTATTTTTTATATTTTGGAAATTAATGAATGTGTTTTAATATTCGTTGTATAAACAGGTCCGTAACTAACTTTTCGGTCATTCCTTTCAGCTGTGATGCCAGTTTTTCGCTAGCTATAACTAATGTGCTTAATTCCGGAACCAGGACTCCACATTCTTGAAACCTATTAGAGCTAGGTTAGTTTTAATCACAAATTTAAAAATTATGACCCAAATTTAGTAGGATTCCATACTTGGTTGAAGAAAATTGGATGAAATTTGGATGTGATAGAGCAAAATTAAATTTTTTGGATTCTGATGATGTCACAAAGTTAACAAATTCGATTTTTTTGATAACACAGACAATTTGATCCAATCTTATTGGAATTTTTTTTTAAAACCAACTAATTTTGGGCCATTCCTTTCAGCTGTGATGTCAATTTTTCGCTAGCTATCACTAATGTGCTTGATTTCGAGATCAGATCTCCACATTTTTGAAACCTATAACAGCTAGGTTAATTTTAATCACAAATTTAAAAAGTATGACCCAAATTTAGTAGGATTACATACTTGGTTTAACAAAATTGGATAAAATTTGGATGTGATAGAGCAAAATTAAATTTTTTGAATTCTGATGACGTCATAAAGTAAAAAATTTTTTTGATAATACTATTACTTTATTTATGATCGACAAAATTTTGATTTTGGAGATTAATCAGTTTCTTGTGCAAAATAACGCAGTATCATTTAGGAGAGTAATGTGTTTTGCTCGGAAACGTATAGAAAAAGTAATACTTTAATTTGATACTCAATCATTTGAATAAATTTGAAAAGTTTATCAATTAAATTTACAGACTCTTTAAGGTAAAAGACACGATTATGGCTACCTTCCCCAATTTTGCCTTTACTCTTATCTTAACTACTATCAGTATTCAAATTTTCATCAAAATTGTTAGAGCCGATCCCGATATATATAAGGCGTAACCTAAATACTTGCCACCGGCGCTATATACTCTCGTTACAGCCCTGTTTATAAACTAGGGAGACGGAAGTGAGCTTTTTTAATAATGTATACATTAAAATCTACACAAAATGATTGTTTGAATAATGAACGTTTTTAAAATGTTATAAACTTTTTTATTTTTTTTGTTTCTAATAAAGATTAATTTGTACTTAAAAGGGGAGTATGTAAAATTTTAAAATGTATGTTACTACACTTACTCATTGAACTTTATTGTTTTCAATTATTAGAATTGGTTCTACACGTTTATTGAATTGAACCAAAAACTGAATGTTATATTTCATTTACAACATTCATTTTATAAGCCCGTCAGCATTCGCATTATAAGCATTTTGCTCACGCTCGATTTAAAACTTTTATTTTTCAAATGGTACATGTGGTTGAAAGTTTTTCTATCTTCATATAATTTTAACTATTTTCCAATAGAGAATTTTTCAGATTTTTTATCCTATCTAAAGTTTTTTTTAGATATTTTTTATCAAGTCTTTCAGAAATTGAAGAAATTAATTCAGAGAATTTCCTTCAGAG
Source organism: Chrysoperla carnea (assembly GCF_905475395.1). Lineage (NCBI taxonomy): Eukaryota > Metazoa > Arthropoda > Insecta > Neuroptera > Chrysopidae > Chrysoperla > Chrysoperla carnea. The sequence continues at coordinate 14,486,284 of NC_058339.1, forward strand.
AAGAAGTCCTTCAGAGAATTTCACTCATCACGAAAGTAAAGGTGTTAGCAAAAACTATTCACTTCGGTAATTTTCGGGCCCGTTTGTCTACTTTCGTAAGTTTAATATAGGAAATATGACTCTTATATTTTCACTCTCAAACATCATTCAATGATCACGTAACCAAATTATTTCTAATTAGCTAGTGCATTAAAAAAGAAATTTATATAAAATTATGTAGAGGTTTCGATTTACAAAGTTAAAGAATATTTAACGCACGATATATTTGATGCATGTGCAGAATGCGTGAACGGTTGACGTAAGTGCTGACGGATGAAAATATTCGATTAAATTTTTGTTATGACTATTTGTAAGAATTTGATGCGTTTCGAATCATCCTTGGTATTTTAAATTAAACGCCTCCAGCTTTTACAAATGGCCATTTAAAAAGTATTTTTTTATTTTAATTTTTAACTGAAAACTATCAAAACGTTTGTATATAAAATATGGTGAAAGCGAAAATTAGATCGTCCATACGATAAAAACGCATTGTCATACGATTTTCCTATGTTTATGGGTTGCAACTCGAAAATTACGCGAAGGCTTGATGAAATGATTGAAATGTGGAACAGGTTATTGCGTTTACACTCAAAAGTGTTTATACGTAGTTTGTATCGCGATTAACATTTAAGCGTTTGTTCTATTTCGAACGGTTTACAAGGTGGATTCTTTTTCATTTGAATGAATTAGCAAAAAACACACCATTTTAAAATTAGCATGTCTCGGTCATTTTTGAAAATTTCAAGTCGGAAAGAAACCAAAAAAGCGCATAATTAAATCAGCTAGAACTTTTTCTATTTGATGTTTATACATAGTTTTTTATACAACCTCTTGAGTGGCCAATTTTTTGGAACGAAGTTTTTACAACTTAATAAACAACTGTGGAAAATTTCAAAGATGCAACACTTTTTTATACCATGTATACATGACATATACATAGTATATTAAGTTTAGTCCCAAGTTTGTAACGCTTAAAAATATTGATGCTATGAACAAAGTTTTGGAATAAATGTTTATAAAATCACCTTATTAGTTCATTTTCGGTTGCCTGTCTGTCTGTCGTCTGTCCGTCTGATTACTCAAAAACGAAAAAAGATATCAAGAGATATATATTTAAAGCATACTGAGGACGTAAAAAGTGAGGTTATGTTCGTAAATGTGCAACATAGGTCGATTGGGTCTTGGGTTCGTAGGACCCACCTTGCAAACCGTTAGAGATAGAACAAAATTTGTTAATTTTAAAATGTTCCTTATAAAAAAATAAAGAACTTTTGTTTGAAACATTTTTTCTTAAACATCACTGTTTACCCGTGAGTGCGCATACATTATATGGGTATATCAGTTACATATATGTAACATGTATGTATATGTAATGTGACAGTGTAACCAACACTGTCTATACATGGTTTTTAAACAATTAACTCAGTCAATTGTTTGTTTTCACTTGTCCTTTTAGATATTTAGTTTCATTGTACTATTAGCTATAAATTTACAAAAATATGTTATATCCAACTGTTCATTTTTTCAACAAGTTTTTTATCTCGTTTCCATACAAAAGCATAATTAAACTTAACCAATGGAGAGCACAAAAACATAAATGATGAAATAAAAATTCATTCTCGCTTATATTTAAAAAAATAAAAATAATTTTTTACTCTTCAACTATGTGAAATATATTTTAAGCGTGTGAAAAACGCAAATTGCCAGACGTTGTCTCTTTTATTCATATATAGAAAAGCAGAATTAAACTATCCCTGCAGTGACAATACAAAATGAATAATAGAGAAATTCTGATTGCATTTCTCTGTGAATTCAGTAGCATCAACAATGCATAATAAGCACGTAAAATACTTCATGCGGTAAAATATATCTGTTGAATAGTATTATAATTTTTTTTTTGTTCATGTACACATTTGCTCAAGATAATTATATCAACTAGCATCATCAGTGGTTGAAATTCCGCCTGTTCTGGTAGCGTTTTTTTAAATATCCTTAACCCTAGTCTAACAGAAAAAGTTAAGATAGAAATGTCTCAGAGAATTAGTAATATGCAGAAAAATGATCTATTCGCATAAAAAGACATATACAACCTCGACCGAATGTTATGAAACTCTTTTCGGATAATATTACCGTTAATACGCTTCGGTTAACATCTCAAAGAAGTCGGTATCATTTCTTGTTTACGCGATATCGATCAGGAAATAATTTAAATAAAAAACTCTACTGACTCGAAACGGCTCAACCAAATTTTATGAAATTGGATCATATTTCTGTTAATACGCTTCGATGGACAACTCAACGAAGTCAATATCACTTTTTGTTCGCGCGATATCGTTGTCGAAAATAATGACCACGAACGTTTGTACGTACGTATACCTACATATTTCTTTTACAAATTGGTGTTAGAGCTTCGTCCTAAGCATGAAACCTAAAGATATGTTGTAAATTTCGATTTCGAAAATCGGACCCATTACAATAATTTCCTATATTGGGAAGTTAAAAATTCTTTGAAATATAAATTCGATTAATATGAAAACATTAACGTAATGAATCTAAATTTGTACTCGAAATTATTTAACTACGTCTGGTTTTTGAGAAATTCTACTCCAAATATCGAATTTCTCCTATGGTTGGAGTTTCTCGAAAACCTAACTTAATTTAGCAGTTTTGGTCATAAATTTAAACCATTTATTATAATTTGTTCATTTTTGAAACCTTAAAGTAAAAATTTATCAAATTAGATTTGAATAGAAAAAAATAGTAATTGCCAAGCATTTTCTGAAAACATTTCATATCTGTGTGAAATTACTTCGAAAACAATTAAAAAACGTTCCCATATTTAGGAAAGAATTTCTCGAAAAAAATAACGTACTGTTGCAATTCTGAAGATCAAATTTGGATTCAGCACCTCAAAATCTAAAAAAGAACAGTAAGTAACAAAATATGAAATTTTGCAAGTTATATATTTTATACCTCTTTCACATTTAAACTTTTATTGACTCAATTTTACGTAGGTTCCTTTAACAGAAGAAAAAGTTAAATACTACAATATGAATTGATATAAAATTAAACAAGTGAATACAAACAATTGACTGAGTAAATTGTTGAAATACCCTGTATAGAAAGTGTGCTTGGAATATTTTTTAATAAATTACAGATTTTGGCCACCAAGAAACTTTTTAGGTTTTTCGAGAATCTTTCATTATACCACTAGTTGAAGCTGCCTGAAAATTTGCAATTTTTACAGTTGACTTTCATTATACCACTAGTTGAAGTTTTTTTTCTAATTTGCGCCCTCAAAATTTTCCAAACAAAAGTTGTTTATTTTATATATATATATTTAACTTTTGTTCTATCTCTAATGGCTTACGGACCCAAGTTGAATTTAACAAATTTTGCTCATTTACGAACTCAAACTCAGTTTATACGTCCTAAGTACACTATAAAAATTTTAGCTTGATATTATTATACCTAAATTTTTTTCATATCATCAATATTTCTAAGCGTTACAAACATGGAACTAAAATAAGTATACCTTGCTATATATTTCATATATACAGAGTATACAAAAATTATATGTCGTTATTCGTTAGTGGGTACATAAATATGTTTTATGTTATCAGAATACAATATTTTATTTCTCAAAGCAATCTTTTTCCTTTGATTTGCTGAATTCCAAGAATTATTTGATTTGATTGTAATAAATGAGACGGTTAAAACAGTGAATATTTTAAAGTTATGAATGTACCTTATTTATATATTCACAAATAGCAGTCTCTAACGTTTGCGAAAGAAATAAAATTTAAAACTTTTTTGTTTCTGCTCTTATCTTTTAACCCTTGTCTGTTGTGAACACATTGGCGACCATTTTTACTTTTATGTAGAGTAGGAAAGTTTGTAGTTTTATTGCATGGTATTTTAGTTAAGTTCATTTGGTTCACTTATTTATAAAAACAATACCAGAATGTCTTTAGTGTGATCTGTTATGTGAAAATGGTTCTGTTGATATTTATTGCGGCAAAGATAATTATGGTCGAAAAAAAGTATATCCACAAGAATTAATTACTTTTATTATAAATAGATATAAGGTAAAAATTGAAGTTAGTCTAGATCCTTAGTTAATGTGAAGTTAAACCTGAAAGTTTGACAAATTCTTTTAATTTTAAAATGCGACTCAAACTATTGATAGCACAAAGTAACCAGTGCAGGCAGAGTTTGTATACCTATATTAAATAGCAGGGCCGTAACGAGGGTACATTGCGCCGGTGGCAAGTATTTAGGTTGCGTCTTATATATATCGGGATCGGCTCTAACGATATTGATGAAAATTCGTATACGGATAGTATTTAACATAAGAGTATAGGCAAAATGGCGGAGAGCCATTATCGTGTCATTACGGCGACTGTCCCCCATGCACAAAAGTGATAGCTAGCGAAAAATTTACACCACCAATTTTGATAAACCAAGTATGTAATCCTACTAAATTTGGGACATACTTTTCTTTGTGATCAAAATTAACCTAACACTAATAGGTTTCTAAAATGCGAAATCCTGGTTCGGAATTCAGCACATTAGTGATAGCTAGCGAAAAATTGATATCACATCTGAAAAGAACGACCCAAAATTAGGGGGTTTCAAAAAAAATTCCATTAGGATCGGATCAAATTTGCCTGTGTTATCAAAAAAAAACAAATTTTTTAACTTGATGACGTCAGAATCCAAAAAATTTAGTTTTGCTCATCCAAATTTTATCTAATTTTGATAAACCAAGTATGTAGTTCTACTAATTTGCGGCCATACTTTTCAAAGTTTTGATCAAAATTTACCTAGTTCTTATAGCTTTCAAGAATGATAAGTTCTGGTTCCGGAATTCAGCACGTAAGTGATAGTTAGCTAAATTAAGTATTTTTCAGTAACTGGACCCTGATAAAATAAATGGCTTTATATATTGTTGATTCATTCTCACCTAATGAGAATACTGTTCAAATGAATCGATTCACAACTCATCTATTTATTATTATCATCTATATATCTATCTTCTATCGAAGCTGTAGAGAGAGAGTATTGAAATAAATTCACAAACTAATACATATTTGATAGACTTGGAAAAAGGAAATGTATTGAATACGAGATATAGCTGATGAACAGTGAACTAGTGGTAGAGTATCTCATCTCACTTCTATATTCAATTCATTCATTAACTATTGAGATGAACATTGAACTCACACAAATAAAAAGTCAGTATTTATGTATCAACCATCTATCTACCTTAGGAGTTTTAGTCTACTCTATTAGACGAAGAAATTTTACATTTTATTGCGAAAATTACTGAGGTAAGATTGAATGAAAATTTTTTTAAATGAAATTAATTGAAATCTAAGGTACGTGATGCAGTTTTTTTCCATTAGGTTCTAGAAGGTATTTATAAACTTTGTGAACATGGCATATTATGGGTAGATATTTTTCCTCGCAAAGGAGTGGTAATCTGTTTATCAGTCCATATATGTGTGTGTTTCTATATGGCACACTAGAGACCAAACGCGTGAACCGATTTTGATGATTCAGACGTCAACCGATTTGTCTTAACTTTGCGAGTGCTAATGAAGATATGTCAGTAATGAAAATTCAATATGGTGACCACCAGACGCCATATTGTGAAAAATAACATATGTGTGTTCTTATGTGGCACACTAGAGACCAAACGCGTCGGTCGATTTTAATGATTTTGACGTCAATTTATTTGCCTTAACCTTGAGAGTGCTTCTGAAGATAATGCAATAATTAAAATTCAATATAGCGACCCCAAAACAATAACAATAGTTACTCAGGGGTAACTATTTTCAGTATATTTGGTACATTTGACGAGATAAGAATTTATTTTTTCAATTGCTTATTATAGGGCATCACATTTACAATTTTCACAAAGTTTATCAAAACCTAATGCAAGAAACTGCATCTCGATCTACCTTACTTTAAAATTTTTCTCTGTTTTCACGTTTTTTATGTTACATTTCCTCGTCTATATCAAGTTTTATAAACATTAAATGAAGTCAAATTTATCAGTCTATATTTAATCAATATTTTAAGTGTGAATATATGTAGTTGAATAAGATATTCTGATATAAAAACGCTTGCAAATTATCCCACAAACATTTATGATTGTATTCGAAAGGAAATGCGAACTTTTGGCTGTATTCTAGTCGTTTAGAAATCATTAATCTTTGGTAACTACTGATTACTGGTCATGAATGGTGATACTTATGATTTGTTTAAATTTTTGATACTATACTAAAAAAAACACAGTTATTCAAAAGTTTTAAATTTTTACTTCCATCGACAGTTCCCATTATTGTCTTTTTTTTTTAAATTTTGAATGTAATAGGTGAAGTAGGATTTACAAAATACTGTAGTCCTTGTGTGTAGGTACTTGGGAGTAATCCAGATGTATATTTGCTGTAGTCTACTTGGGGGTGTAAGAATTCCGCACAGGTCACCTGGTATTACTAAATCACAGATTCGTTCATATGCATTTTATAATTGAAACTTAAAAAAAAAAAGTTTTAGTTGGTATTTTCGTTTTATTTTGAAATAAAACATAATATACAATAAAGCATCATTTCTATCTAGTTAAAATGAAGTAAATTTTTAACAAAAACAAAACAACGCAAAATCGTTGGTTGAATGCATCATCATATAATATTTTTGCATGTTTTATTTTACATTACATCATATTTAGAGTTTTATATTATATATAATATTATTTTAAAACAAACCTACAAAATCCATCCATACAGTTAAAATACAGTAAATGATATCTTTGTTCCACATATCATAAATATTTTTAAACATTTTTATTCATACATTCAGAGAGTTTTTTTCATTATTGATAATAATTCAACTTATTGCTTCGTTTTCAATTTACAGAAAAATATTCATTCTATGAAAATATTCCATATAAAATATTTTGTGTATGTAATGTATGTCGGTATCATCAATAATATTATTATATATTATATTTATATTTTTATGGTAAATTTAAAGCTGGTATTACATAATCATAAAAACCCATAGTGGAATACTATCAGGATTATACTTTAATAATACATCTATGCCAGACAAGATAAACGCCTCAATATTCCACGCTCAAGAGTGTGCAATAGATAGTTATACAAATAAAAACCATAAGCAAAACTGTTAAATAATATGAGAAGGTCGTCAAGATAACCCATTTTTAATTCAATTGAATCAAAAAGTACCATTTTGGCAATTTCGATAAACCAAGTATGTAATCCTACTAATTTTGGGTCATACTTTTCAAATTTGTGATCAAAATTAACCTAGTTTTTTTTAATAAGTTTCAAGAATGTGGAGTCCTAGTCCCGTAATTAAGCATATTAGTGATAGCTAGCGAAAAACTGACATCGTAGCTGAAAAGAATGACTCAAAATTAGTGGGTTTCAAAAAAAATTCCAATAAACTCGGATCAAATTTGCCTGTGTTATCAAAAAAATCAAATTTTTTAACTTGATGACGTCATCAAAATCCAAAAAATTTAATTTTGCCTTATCACATTCAAATTTTATCCAATTTTGATAAACCAAGTATGTAATCCTACCAAATTTGAGTCATACTTTTCAAATTTGTGATCAAACTTAACTAGCTCTAATTGGTTTCAAATATGTTGAGTTCTGGTCTAGAAATTAAGCACATAAATGATAACTATCGAAAAACACTCATCACAGCTGATAAAAATGACAAAAGATTATTGGGTTTCAAAAAAAATTTGAAGGCGGATCAAAGGAGGCGAATACCTCCTTTACCACGCCCTAGTTACGGACCTGAGTTAGGTACAGTAAAAAGCTACTTGCAGAAATTATTCGTTTCATGCAGAAAATGTTCGCGAAGGTGGAATTTCATAGGTATTTTGAATTGGTCAACTGGTTTTCCTTAGTATAAAGCTTTTCCAGACAATTTTTCTTCATAACAATTAATATTGTTTTTTTTGTTTATTAGTAATCTGTTTGTTAATTCCTCGAATTGCAGACTAGGCATGTTTGAAAAACCGATTGTATATAATTACGTCATAATTTCATAATGTTTTTTTAAAATAACATAAAAATGTTATATAAAACAAAAACATGTTTTTTAAAATAACATAAACACTCAGTTATAAAAAATAAGTTTTATTTTTAAAAAAAGCTTGATTACAGGAGGCTTTACTGGCTAATATGCATATTAATATTATAAACCATAATTCCAAACCGCGAATATTTTATTCTATAAAATCTGTTAATATTACAATCTAACTTTTAAAATTATACGTTTACGGTATTATGGTCATGTTACATTGCATGGATAAAAGCAATACTTTCTACAAATATGAATCAAACCTTACAGAATAAAATATTGTTGTAGTAAGCCAAGAGAAGAGCTTTTATTCTGCTTCACTGATGCAATTTTACATTGAATATCTTTTTAAAAAGACACCACACACACGTCTGTCATTTTATAAGTGACAATGTTTAAATTGGTTATAACTTTTCATATATTATTTGCTATAACTGACTTTTTATTTCTTGTTTTCGTTTTATAAACAATCTATAGAAACTCAAATGCATCTAGTCACTATTTATAGAGTGCACCTGTCAGAAATTGTTTAACGTGTTTAAAAGATAGGGTAAGACTGTGGAAGACTGTTTTTTAATAATATTCAAGCTTAAGGAGATATACAAGGATTGAATAATACTAGGGATTTCAATAAAACTTTATAAATACATTTTTTGATTAACAAAGTTTCCAAAAATCACAAAAAATTCCTAGGTCATCGGGATTTTTACTATTATTCTATCGTACAAAATTGGCTGAAAAAATGATGAATCATATTGGGATAATCAGGGTAAAAAATAACTGTCTAAAATATTTAGACAATCTTGTAGTTTATAATAATAATACCATAAAAATATAAGATTGTCGAGGATACAAAAACAAATGTTTAATTTAATTATGAGTTCATCGAAGATTCATCATTTGATGAACAGAGACGACTATAGTTAGAGTATTTTGTAGTTGTGTGGTATTGTTAAGATAAAAATAACACATTATTTGACTACAAAGGGTGTATTTGGTTTATGTACATTGCAATAAACCAAAACTTTTTGCAATACTGTAGGAAAAAAAACACAAGCGTCAATAAAGATTCTTCTATCGCAAATGGGGCTTAGATTTTTTTATCAACATCATTGAATCATAATTTTCTCAAAATAATACTAAAAGCAGCACTTTTATTGCAGCAAACAGTAATTAAAATTGTAAAATTGTCTGTTTTTTGCTCTATCTTCATATTTGGAGTTCAGAAACGGTTAGTCTGATTTCGATAGGTCTTCCTGAGGAAGTTATAGTATTATCCTAGACAAAAGTTTTTAAGAGAGAGATGGTGTTATTAATATTTTACATTTTTTTCAAACACAAGAAAATTTAGTTATTTTCCTTCGATATTTTGATGGGAATTTCTTCACTTAGGCTTTTAATGGGATTTCATGCTATTTTTTTTAACTAGCGATTCAAATGGAGAATGATTATTGTATTTATTCTTAAAGATTAGTAAAATTAGCGCCCTAGTGCGGGAATGAATTCATTATCACACTAGAGCGGTAATGAACTATTTTTCTCACGCATACTGAGTGAAAAAAGTACTTATTTTCTCACGGGCGATAAAAATATTAAGTCTATTGCTGAATCAATTCAAATAATCGAATAAATTGCAACTACTTTAAGCATGCTACTAACATTACATAAAACTTCAATATAATGTAAACGATAACAAACGATTGAAGAGAATTATGTCAAAAATGATTACATTTATATGCTATTGTAAATCCAGCTTAATAATATTGTATATCTAGAATACTATAACATTTACTTGTCTTTGGCTCCCATCTTTCAAATATTTATGAATCAATTTTTTATTTTTATTGTGTTTTGTTTCTGTCGTTGTTAGATATTATATCATCTCAATATTTTTCCACAAAAAAATATGTATGTTACATAAATATAATGAATGTGATACAGAGTGTTTATAAACTATTGGGGAGAGATATCAATAACTTTTTGACTGACGCTATTATTGCATTGATAAAGAGTAGTATAATTTATTTTCTATAACTTCGTTTACAATTAAAGCTATACTTTTCCCTAAGCTTATTTTGAATATAATAAATTATAAACAAAAGAAAAATTTGTGAGTATTGTCCATTATTGATGCTTCAAGTTATTCGCTTTCATAGCAACGAAATGACTGCTCGAAAGAGGCAGAGAGAGTGTAGATACATCTGCATACATATACATATAATTTAAAAGCTGGAAAATGTTGAAAAATACCGGCTAAGACGTATTTCAAATATTATTTCTCTACGTGTTCCTTCGACTTTGAGAAACATTCATATGAATAACCTCTGCCATTACTTGAGAATATGGCCAAGGCTTTTAAAAAAAATCGTTCATCTAAAAGAATTTCCACCTATTACTTTAGAAATTTGCATTCGCTTTATGCCGTAACTATTCGGCATACAAAAAAAAAGTTTCTGCTAAAATTAGTTTCCCTTTATGTCTTTGACTCAAATTGACTAAAAAAAAAAGTTTCTTTTTGAAATTTTGAACATGATCTTCATAGGTCCTTCCATTTTCATTTCAACGTAGCAATTATATTCGCATGTAAGCGATAATTGGATCCTTGAAGCTTTTGATTCCAACATTTTTCGATTCTTCTTTGGTATGTTCTTTGGTCACCTTATTGATTAGCGACACCAAAACTAAGACCATAATCAAGACTTTCTTTGACTTTTTTTGTTTAACGAACTAGTGTAATGGGTTAAACATCTTTGTCTTGGTCTAGCAGATCTTGTTTGGTCTTCCTAATGTGTATAAGAAAGATCAAAGTACAACACCAAGTATGCTAGACAGAAGTTGTTAATTCAACGTTCAAGCCTAAGTGTGTAAGATGAATACAGTCAAATCAGTCTTGCTTAAATCTTGGTGCTCAACACTACACAAGCCCGTTACTTTTACGGCACAGTATTGATTAGTCTAAAAACTTGTATTTTTCTACCTCGAAGTTAGGTGTTGATGCACATCCCAGACTCCGATTGTTACTGAAGCTTAAAAATCTAGAGGAATGAAACTATGACTCTAAAACTTATAAATCTTAACCCTTCATTATACTTTATGTGTTACTCATAAAATACACTCAATAAAACACAGCAATCAGCTAATATGATATATTTTATTGTGTTATTATTACAATCTTGATACAAAACATTTAATTATGTAACATAAATATTTATTTCACCTCTTATTATAACAGACACTGTAGATATAGTTGTTCTGTATTTGTGTGTGTATAGCTTGTTGTTTGTAGAAAATGTTGTTTTGTTATACAAGTAAATACAATTCATACAAATAATCAAGTAATGAAAAATATTGTATGAATGTTTTTTCAAAGTTTTCATCATCATTTCCAATAATGAAATTTTATAAAATAATAAAAAAAAAAAAAACAAATCTGCTCTCAGTAAAATGTTTATTTAATATTTGTTATAAAATGAAATTACATTTACTTAAAAGGGAAAAAAAAACTTTTCATGTCTCCACACAACTTTTGAAAAACAACACAAATTTGAAAATACCAAACCAGAATATTTGAATTCTCATCGAACATCCTTAAATTAATAGTAAATGGGCCATCTGTTTCACTATCGAGTAATCCATCGAATTTTTTTCTCTTGTAGAGCTTCGGTTTTTTGTTTTGTTTTATGGTCAGCTTTAAACAGGCGGCTGTTTTTTCTCTTTTTGATCCTCATTGAGAAATGTAAAACTTTGTTCTTATAAGAATGATGAAATCTGAAGAATACAAAGTAAAAAGGAAGAGTTACTTTTTAAAATTTTATTCTGTAATGTTCGAGCACAAACAACAAGTGTTGCTTAGGTAAATTATTTATAAAGCAAAGTCATAAGTACATTCGATAGAAGAGCTACCCTTTATATATCCTAAAATGGTTGTAGAATTTAAAAAAATAAAATAAACAATATATATGTTTTCGCTCTTTGGCCTTTATCTTTATTCTAATTCTATCTAATTCATCAGTGGTTACTAACTAATTTTGTTCAATTTAAATCGAATACATGAAACGTGAAAATTTCATAACGAATTCTACTGATAACGTGTTTTCTTTTTTGCAGATATATCGAGCTGATCAATGTGAATTTTGTCTATGCCTGGATGGTGAAATGTTTTGTTGGTGGCAAGATTGTCCTCCTACAGTACCTGAAATTCCATGCAGAGATCGATTTCCATTTAGTGGACCTCCATGTAACTGTGAGTATTCTTTTTATTCTTGATGCCTATAGTACATTGATTTTTCAACGAGTAGTTTCCTTGGTATTAATAGGTATGCCAACGAATATGAAAGGTACGCAAGTAATTATTGCCAAGATAAGCAATTATAGTTTATAGCATCCACATCAATTTTATTACATCATAAAATTTTTAATTAAATATTTATAACGTCTTGGTCATGTACACGACGTAGGTGTAGACCTTACAAACAAGTAGAAAAAAAAATTCTACACGGCTATTCGTTGTTACTAAATTTTAATCTCGACAAATATTTATTTTTTTCTATGAAAATTCTATAATAGAATTGTTTTGTAGACAATAATAATACACAATAGATGTACCGTGACAAACAATATTATCTTTCTTGTCTTATTTCTTCTTCTCCGTGTCTCCTAAAAACAAATAAGTAGAAGAACACCGTACAAGCAACCAGGCAAGTTTGCTATAGTATAGAAAACAGTATAGCACCTATAAAGAAGGCAGACAAGTAAAGGAGAGCATAAGCTAGTAATGTGATGGAGATGTGTATAACGAACGTTTGATAGAGAAGAAATTCAAAGCATGCACTGTTATTGCTATTCATACTTACCCTTCTGTTCAATACAAGAGAACCAGTAAAAAGTAAAAATTCAACTGAAGCTACTAGTTTAATTCGTGCTAGTTCTATCCAACTTGTGTTTAGTTAGCAAGGGTTGAATTAAAATATTAATATTTCTCAAAATCTCAATCGATTAACAATTTTCAAATTATTATATTTGGCGAACCAAATTTTATAGCTATTTACCGTTCTTTCGAAAAGTTTTTCATCATAGAGGTCCCCTCGACTGTGTTGACAATGTTGCTTATAATAACCATAACAGAATGTCTTTATATACAAAAATGTGTTTATTTGCGATATTACATTAGAAACGTCTAAAATTTCCAGTGTTTCTCTACTATAATATACATGTATTATACAAATAAACCTTCCTCTCTTGTTTTAAAGTTCTAAGCGTACATAGGAACAGGCAGACAGAGGGAAATCACTTTGTTTTATACTATGTAGTGATGTTGCTTATCGCAGGTTATCGTTCTAATTTGTTTGGGTGCTTGAACCAATAAATTGTAACCAAAAAAAACCTAGGATACACAAAAAGATAAACAAAAAGCGTAACCAATGTAATTAACTAAGTAATTCTGAAAATTTTTTATTACTGTTCATTTGATATTAAATTTTAAAAACATGATTAATTTTATGATTTTTTTATCTATATATACAATAATGAACCCCTATTTCTCCTTGTCATCGAATCACACGTGAATGGATGGAACAAAGTAAAAGGTTTATATGAAAGAAAAATTTAAGAAATTTGAGCGGAAAATTAGAAAACTTAAGCAAAAATATTAAATGAAATAAATGGTGGAAACGCAAATAAATGATGCATTATATTACCTTATTATATAGTTATGTATTTATTTGCGCTCCCACCATATTTATCTAGAATTGTGAACAGTTATTTGAATAGTATTGAGGTATTATTTATTATTATTCATTGTGAATAGGTATTGTAAATAGGTATTCATTAGAACGATTAATGCGAGCGCAACGAGATCTACTGCCGAATGACGAAGGACGAAGGTCTGTCCAGGCGACAGTAGTAAAATTTGTGTTTAGCGAACGGGCTTGCGGTGGGAGGGGGCATAACTTAGCGGGCAGGCTTAGAATAGTATAGCTATTAATGAATTGGAACTGCAAGTTAATTAAAGCATACAAATTGGATACTTGTTATCGTAATCTATTCCAGATTAGATATTGTTTTGTGAATAAGAGTGTACATTAAATGTAATGTGCCACCGTTAATATTATGTCACTTACCTAACCATTTTCTTGTAGTTGTTGGCAGATTAAGTTTAAAGACAAGAAATATATACATATATACTTACGTACCAAAAACACTAAACGCTTCTAGTCTTTAAATGAATATGCATTAATGCCTGACACATAAAATACTTTGACTGTCTCTATGGTGTCAATTATTATTGTATTTACTGATCCCTTCTTTGTAATTAAAACATTCAACGAAAAATCCAGTCTCCCACGTCGTCACAAGTGTATAATTTCTACATTCATTCACTCACTCACACTTCTATAAAAATTTCTTTGTTTTCAATGAAGTTTTATGTAACGCCTCTATCTTTTGTATTGTGTAAGTACAAATTCGAAGATTTGTTTAAAGCCATAACACATAGCACCTATGCATAGTGTTCTCAATTTCATCTGAGGTGTAGAAACTTTCATAAAACCTTCCTCTAACCAAGTATTTGCAATGATATTTCGTTCAATTATATACAACTAGCTCGACTCATGCGGAATTCCGCACTCGTGGCCCCATGTACCTGGGGCTAAAAACAACGAAAAGTAGAGAGAAACAGAACATTTTAAAAATAGTTGAAATAGCTTTACAGTTAGTTTTTCTTACTTCTTAATGATGTCTTCAGTATTAGGAGAACATCTATCAAAACTGTTACATTCGAAACATGTTTACCCAATAACCTTGTTATTTAAACTTATTTAATTTGGATATTTTTTCGTTAACTTATTTGTGTAAAATTATTTTCCTAAGTGGCACATTTTTAGGCCGTGAGTCTTTTTTTTGCCAGAAGCCAACATACTAGGCTTGAAAATAAGGGGTGAATCATGGAATTTAATAAGGATATAAGGATGGCATTGATTTTACAAGAATATAAAATTCCAATTTTTTTTTTTTCAAAATTTAAATTATAACTTAGTCTATTTTATCAATCTTTACTAACACATGTAGATCAGCAGATAATGGTTTAAATTCTAATTCAACTTATTCTATATAGAGCCAACAATAGAAAGATCAAACACGTTATTATAGCGATAACATTTTAGTCGGTACGTTTCAGTCTCGCTCTCTTCGAGACAATAATAGTGTGCCTCCGATATGCTGATGCCATTCATAGTGTCATCTCTGTTGCTGCCACCCATTTCATTGTCGTAGTTTGTTGTCGTTAGTTGAAAAAGGAAATCGTGCCGTTGAATTTTCTTTCTACTAAACATTATTATTATTATTATATTATTTAGTAGAGTAGTACTTTTTTACCTATTTCTAAGTTTCATACTACATACAACATACATAGACTGACTATCTACGTGATATATATTACAGTCAAGGAATTTTTAATACATAATCAAAATCTCGTTTCGTAAACTCGAAGGTTGCACTAAATTTATTACATAACCATCAAAAAAGCATGTATCTTATTTGTTACTTGCTTCTATCAAGTAAAGTAACCATTTGAGGATTAACTTTCTAATTTAAAGTTTTATTCTATCTCTAATCATGAATCTAAATTGACTATTAAAGCAACTCGATTTAACGCAGTCGGGTCTTTTTATTTTTTAAATTATTTATTGTACTTAAGACTTGTTTTTTTAAACTCCTATCTAAGGACACTTATTTGGAAGATAACAAGTAAAAATAATGTCTCAAATTAAACACACATACATACAACACGCGAAAAACATAACCAATCCTTGAAAGTCGGGTAAATAAAAAAAAATTAAAATAAAAACACTTGAGTGGTAAAACATTTATTTTAAGCAACTTTTATTATATAATTTAAACGTACACCAATCTCATTTTTAATAGTTTTATAATACTGTGATAATCCCACGTAATACGATTAAATTTTTTAAAAGCTTAAACTAAAGTATACACTTTTCTATCACTACAAGATCCGCTTAATAAATCACAGTATTGCAAATGGTAAGAATAAAGGCTATGTTTATAATACATTCTATTTGAATTATTTTATCTAAACAGAAACTATAATTGTATATGCTACGATATATACAAGAGTAATATGTAAAAGGAACCACTAAAATACAGCCCAAGTCTGGGCTTCATCAAGGCTATGTTATGTTTTCGAATACTTGTACCTACCGTAAATAAACTTTTTTATTATAAGGTTTACGAAAAAAATTTATTCTTTATAAAAGGCTCTGCTTTCCAAAGTATCAACATTCAGCTATTCAATTTTGACATCAAATATACAGTGTCCACAAATTAAGAAAATTCGATAGAAATGTTTAAGGTCGTTTAGAAATGTAGACCATTTTGAACAGGTAATAAGAGAAACGGTTCAAGAAATCACTCCCGAGATATGTAGGAGTTTTTTCAAACAATTTTGTAAAATAATAATTTCATGTATGGAACACGAAGGTGAATACGTTGAGGCAAAAACGAACTGAAGATAACTGATATAAAAAGAACTTTCGATAGTTCCAAGAACATCCCGTCGTTTTTTTTAAAGCGCCTTAAATTTAAATATACTTTGAACTTGCGTTGTTCTTTTGAGATACTCTCGAAAGCTAGAAAGAATTTTCTCGAAGACATTCAATTATGTTTGTACATTTTCATCAGTATATTCCGATTTTCAAATCAAAAATCTCCAATATATTCGAAAACATTTTTGTGATTCCTAGAATCCAAAGTTTTTTATTTTAGAATAGAATATAATAAAAAACATCGTCACCATCTATTCAAAGATACTGAAACCAAATTATCTTCAAGACAAAAAAGGGCTATTCTTCACAATAATCTTATGTTGAGGTATATAGTCGCAGTTTATGGTCATGGAGAAAAGACGTCGCAAATCTTCAAACTGTTTTGTACCTATTACAGGTCTCATATATCCATGATTCAATATCGTTTTTACACCGTCACAATCTCGAAATCATGCACTATTCAGATCCATACTTCTGCGTTACCGCATCATGACGGATAGAAGAGAAAGGGGGAACTGATTAGTAAATTTTATGATCACTTGAACCAAATAAATATTTACATGCTTGCTCTGTACTAACAAATTTACAAACGAAATGTTAACAAGGAAGGTTTCCTCTTACCGATCGGACCTTATTCACCAAACACTTAAATTTAACAAAAGTATTATGAATCCAATGCAGTAAATTATTACTTTCTTGTGTCACATAAAAATGAGACAATAAAAATATTATAAAATATAATATGAAACAATTTCTTTAAATCTTCTTAACTGGATATTTGACACCATTATATTCTCTATTTAAGTGTCTAAGATATACCTAACACTACAGTAAAAGGAGGTTATATGTTTGTGTTGAAAACAACATGAATGGATGGATCCTTAAAGACGACAGTATTACAAACTGAAACTGAAGATTAAAATGAGGATTTGAATTATATTATCCTGTTATTTGATTATATAACAAAATACTGTTATATTCATAATTATATGTATAAATATTATATATCTGTGTATATATTATGTATATGGGAGAGTGTTGTACCTTCGGCAATAATTTATTACATAAAGTTATTGTTGTTGAACGATTCCTATTGGCCCGGGACAAAAACTTCGTGCGGCATGTCTAGTATTTTTCGCATTGCAGCTTTGTCGTAAAAATCTCGCCGGAATTTTTCCAATTTTGAAAATAGGGCGATTACTTGACTGTTGTAAAAATATCAATGCAGCCATCTTCTACAGATCTTTTCCACTTATCTCCCGGATCATATGTTTGAACTACAAATCTTGGAATCTTAATTTGACCTACTTCCCGGTCTTCGATTAGAATGAAATTTTGCACACGCTTTGAGTTCTGATGACAATATATGATTAGCTAAGAAACGTCATTACAAATCCAATATGGCGGCCTCCCCAAGATGGCGGTCTGGCTGTTTGAAATCCACTCCCATGATATGGATATCAAATGAAAGGGTTTGCTGTCAGGAATACGAAAAAAATAGTCACGTGACTCAAATCCAATATGGCGGATGTCCAAGATGACGGACAGGCTATTTGAAATGCACCCCCATGATATGGGTATCAAATATTTTAGTGCGTGCTTAAAGCGTGTTTTTTAGTTTTTTAAACTATTATATATATAATCACTTGGACAGCCGTTCGCTCGGTTGTTTCCATGTCTATGTCTTTATACAGCTCCTGTCTCAAACAGTTGATGAATAATGATCCAAGGTACATTGTTATCAAGGTTCATACAACACTTTTACCTTTACATATACACATATATTAAAATATATAAATTTTGTTTATAATTACATTATGTATAATATGCTGTTTATTATTTTATTTACATATTAAATAAATTCCTGTTCATACTACATGGTCTAGATACAACAATTTAATTTATTATTGTTATTCAAGTATTTATACAAATTCGAGTTTTAGAAATACATTGGTAAACGCAAAATAACTTAAAATTTGTGAATAACAAAATTTACTTGGAGAAACGGCTTCGAAACGGTGGCCAAAGTTGCAGCCTTCGAATCTGATAACAAAACTATATTAAATCAAAATTAATAGAGCTATGAATAGCAAAATATAAATTTTATATATATATTATTTTTCAAAAAAAAAATTAACATCGAGTAAAAAGTTAATTATTTTCATTAGTCATTACAAATTTTTAGTATACAGTATGTACAACATTTTTAATCTATTATGGCTATTATCTCGTTTAAAAATGTCGTTACAAAAAGCAGAATTTGATGGAGGGATATCATGTTTTGACATCGTGTTTGACCTAGTTCTTCGGGTTTCTTTAATAGTCAATTTAGATACAATAACACTTTAAATTAGAAAGTTATTCCTCATAAAAAAACTTATATTTTTTCGAAAATCGTTAAATTTCGGAGGAAATGCGAATGAATATGCCATTATGGCATTTAATCGGAAGAAAATACGCTAAATACAAAAAAATTCTTTAGTCAAATGTTGTCAAAGACAATAGAGGACACACGCTTTTGTTTAAGCTACTTTTTGATTGGTTAACTACAAAACGAGCTATTTGCCATAATACAGTAAAATGGTCCACCTGTATAGCTCCAGGCATTCAACATTATAATTACGATCGCACAATTTCCAATAAATATTCAATTTAATTATTATTGTTCAATGTTTATTTCATGCAAATTATATTATGCGAAAAGATCAATTAAAATGGAAATAAATACAACACACCTGTGTTTATTCTTTGAAATTTATACTTTTAAAACTGTCTTGCGGTTAATAATACTGCAGTCTTAAGATCCAAGCCGAAATTTTTTCATATTTTTACATTCCATTGTCAGCCACTTTTAGATTGATGTCTTTGTGTATGCATTTCTGCGTGTGTGTGTGTGTGTGTTCATGGAGATTGATATCTATGTGTACGCATATGTGCGTTCGGGGACATTTTTTCGTTTACGATTTCTCGTGAATAAAATTATAAAATATGTTTAAACTTGGGAATCCGACAAACGTTGTCCCGTGGAAACATAACTCCAATTCATTAATACCTATAGTATGCTTATCTGATCTTCGGCCTGGCTGCAGCCTTTGACAGTAAAGCTGAAAAATAATTTAAAATAATTTTCAAAAAGTTCTTAAGCATAAGTCAATAATAAAAGTTTCAAAAACAACTTTTCTAGTATACATACCCAAGCTGAAAGTATTATAAAAGATGCAGAATTAGTAACTTATGACTGAAACTTGAATCGAACATAATACAAGCAAATTGTTATAATTAATGATAAGTAATTATTAATTAAACTATAGTAAAATATTCTATTGTTTTATTTTTCAATGGGTCAGCATTCGTGACGACAGTAAAGGTATTGTGATAGATCACAATGTTTCATCGGAGTATTTTTTGTAACATCAAAAAGTTTTTCCAATTTTTACTTTTACAAAAAAAATTCGGTGGTGGCTGTGGCTATTATTTTACAATCATAAAGTGTACCTTTGGGCACACGACAATATATTAACAACACAATTGTTTGTATGAATAGCTGTGTAAAATAATATTATTTATTTAAAACCAATTCCCGAACTAGGTCATTGAATTTGTATATAAACGTGCGTACAATAATAGAATAGAATATTAGCTATTGTCGAATATGAGTATTCGTTTCGAGCACAACTAAATTTAGTTCCACCTTTTGGAAATAAAACTATTTAAATAATTACACGATGTAGATAGAAAATGTTTAATAAAAGCTGTTAAAGTGTCGTTTTGTTGGACACTTGTAAATGTATGTAAATGATGAAAACGACTGCAAGTTTTGAAGATCTGACAGGCAGATATATCCATGTTGATTTTAAGGGTGTTTTATGTTTTCTTAAAAATTTTTGATATCTGCAATCGTTTTTTCTTAGAGATTCTTCTATAAAAATTGTCTTTAAAACAGAATAGTTCAGAAATTCAACGATCCGATAATTTTGTTTTCCCAATTTCGAGCTGAAACAAAATTCAAAAATTGATGTAGACTGTAAACACATATCAAATTTCTAAATTAGGGTGTTTTATGGCCGTTCCAAGAATGATACGCCCATGATACGCCTTAAAGCATGAATGACATCAGCACTAATCAATGCAGCCCCTCCCCTCATCTGGACCTAACTTCACATCGATTTAGTTAGCTAAAAGTTAAGTGTTTATGTCGAAAAACTGTTCAATTATTTAAATTTGTTGGACGAGCATTTCTGATTTGTAGAAACCGACCCCCGCCCCACTCTTGACCAAAAATTCCTATTTTTCTCCCATTGGAGTATAAGCTGGCTACGTCCCTGTCAAGTATTATTTTGAGTGTTTACGGAATTTTACCCCATTCTAGACTAAAGTGCAAATGCAAGTTATAGCCCCGCCTTTGCAGCATTCAAACCTGACTAGGTTATATATCTAAAATAATGATAATGTTTTAATATTTTAATAGAAATATTTACATATTATAATAATAAAATACTCTAATAACAGTAGTTAAATAATAATTCAAATCGATTTTGTGGGAAGGAAGGAAGAAATAACCTATTTCTGGACGTCATCCAATACCTGATCCAAATATTTTCAACATAACATAGAGTATAAACTAAGATATACAGAGTATGGAAATCCTACTTTAAGCGACAAAATTTTCATTTTGATTTTCGTAAAAATAGGATATCGATTATTATAAAAATACATGTTACTTAAAAGAAAATAATTTTTATCTATGCGCGTGAAATAAAAACTACTTTTCAGACCCCCTTTGCGTGGACAAAAAAAATTCATTTCCGCACTAGTGTCAGAAAAATAGTTAATTTACGCACTCTTTAAATTACTGTCAAAATCTAAACTAATATCTAGTTTCTATAGTAACTTTTTTAATGTTCTAATTTTCTCAATAACTCATGGCATATTTTAAATTATACACATGCATTTCCGCACTCATTGTGGAAATTTCGCATGCGTACGATAATAATGCTTTTATCCTACTTTTATCGTAAATTACTATTTTGTACAAATGCATAAAAGTCATACAAATGTCTGTTTTTTGTTATTAGTAAATGTTATCCTTTATAATTTTTTGACAGAACCATTTTTATTTTATTTATTTTTTTTTGTAAATATGATTTTTGAAATCTCAACCAGGTTTTGAAATAAAAAGAAGCGTATGAACAAAATTGTTTTTTTGAAAATAGATAAAGGTTTTCATTTTAAAAATTTATTCGACTGAAACACGAAATTGTTTTTATGTCATTTATAATTCAAAGATTTTTTTTATTGCCTATCCAATTGTATACATCATATACTACCTTTTAAATGAAGATTGAAGTTACATTTTAAAAAATTCGAAAATAAGTATCAATATATAAAGAGTGTCTTAAAATAAACGCCATTTGGGTGATAAAATTTAAACAAAGCAATGACAAAAACAGTGGGGTAATTTAGTGCTTTTACAATGAAGGGCTACACAAGAATATATCGTAAATTTTTCCTGCCGAGAAAGATTTTGAAAATAATGACGGTTTAGCAAGTTTTTTTAGGAGGATCAACTTTCTTATTTAAAGTTTTATTCTACTTCTTACCTTTTAAGATCTAAATTGACAATTAAATCAACCCGAAGTACTCGTCAAAATACGATGTCCCTCATCAAACTCTGCAACTTTTCTTTACAGTATTTTTTTATTTTTATTTTTGATAGCTACAAAATATTAGCCAATAGGCATAATAGATTAAAATGTTCCATCTTGTATGTATGTAAAAGTAGTTTCGAGCACAAGCCAAGTGGTCTAAAACAGTCCGTACAAAAGAAATAATCCTAACTGTATGAACATGTTTTAGTAATATTATACCGTCATACATATTAGAACAGTATAAAGTTTGTACGATAATTTAGGACAACTAATAAGTTAAGAGGAACACTAAAATATAAATGTGCGTACCCAACTTGAAACTAGTATAAAGTTTGTTCTCTTCTATTACTAACTAATAAACAAAGTTTAATTTTGAACACTAAACTTATTATTTTATTTGTCAAGTTGTGAGCATACAAATACAACAAACTAGTGTATATAAATGTCAAACAATTTGACCATTATTTTGGAGATACGTTAGGGGCTACGATGCCACTGAGAAACACACAGACACACAGATAAATACCTTTAAACTTATAACACTCCTTCTTAAATCAATATCAAAGTGATAGTCAAGGACATCAAATGAGATGAAAAGGATAGAGAACTATCATTTTTTGAGACAAATTTTTGAAAATATTTTAATTGAAATTGAAATATTTGAGTTGGCATTGTTCTTTTGACTTTGATTGTTTTAAATTACCAAATATTTTTGACCATTTCACTTTTTGAAATGAATTGAACCAGGTTTATTTGACCATTCATTTCCATAGAAATTATTTATATGGTATTCTTTTTCCAAACTGAATCAATTTTGAAGATCATCGACAATTTTTTTATTTTTTCGGGTACGGAAACTTAAGCTCGCACTTAAAACATACCCAAGAACACTCTCCGTAAAATTAACTTTCTAATGAAACCAAAAAAATTTAAATCGGTTCATCTGTTTAGGCGATACGATGCCACAGACAGACAAACACACAGACACACACACGTTCGGGGGTTAAAAATAACCTTTACCATAATAAGTAAATTGTTGTGCATCCAATTTTATAAGCTATAATAAACCACCATTTATAAATTTCTGTTTTTGTTTCAGATCCACCAGTAAATGACGTATCACCATTTTCATCACCATATTTTCAACCAAGTAGCCCAAATCAACCAACCACAGACGAACACCAACAACAACAACAACAGCCTTCAACAACAAATAAACAACAACAGCATATAGAAACATCTACAAACAATATGTTAATATTAAACAATAAAAATAATAATACAACATTAACAACAAAATTGGACACAAAGAATAATAACAAAACAATAAATTTAAATATTTCAACAAATGTTGTAAGTAATGAATCGTTGTCTGTATCTTCATCAATGTTAACTGTTGCGGGATCGACCACAACTAACGAAAATTCAACGCAACAAGCGGCATTAGCATCAATATCAACTATCACAAGTTTAGATGGATTATCTGAAACCACAATTATAACCACAACAACAGTCCCTACTGTTTGTGTTGTTATGGGTATGTATTATTATCATGTGTTCACGTATTTATAACACCACACTATCATTGTACAGCATGATTCTTAACTCCTCTTACACTTAATTCTTATTAATTAGGTCTATTAGATTGATTAGTATTAGTGAAGTCGTTGAACAGGCAAGGTGTACAAATCACATAGAAATTACTCTTATTTGATAAAAATCAACCATAGAAGTTAATGTGTAAGATATGTGCCTTTGAAACTAAAATTTTTAGTTGCAAGCATATGTCAACTTTAAAAGCACCCTATACTTTTATGTGCGTTTTTGGGAAACTACTTAAAAACTACACTTCAAAAGCTTGCCTACCTTAATAGAACTAACATCTCATTTCATTTTGGAAATACATATTTCATTTTGAATTTAGCAAAAAACATGCTTTGTCATTAAAATTTACCCCGTTCAAAATAAGAGTAAAGTCTATGTGATGTATAAAACATGTACAGAGACTTCATCATGTAGTTCTATTAGAATTTCTTTTCGCCTTTCCAAATTTCTTACTATCTCATATAACTGACAACTTCTAAATAGCTGGCATTTTTTTCGTGAGTTTATTTTAAGACGATGTTTGCAACAACAAAGTTATTTGGAAATTAGGATAGTTGGGAAATAGGACGTGTTATGACACGCCCCTTCAACGTTTAATTGATTTTATGGATATTTTATTTTGCACTATTCATTATATAATTATGTTCTTCAGAATAAATTTGAAAATATTCATTGTGTAAAAGTACCAACTATAAGTTTAAATTCTTAAGTGATTAATACTATCTTTTAATAAACAGAATATTTTCCTAACATTTTCATAGCAGCACCACAATTGATATTTCAGAATTATACGTGTACTAGCGGACAAAAAAATTGCAGCACAATCTATACAAGGTTTTCTATAATTGACTGTAGAATTCTTCACTTCCTAAATAAGCTTATAAAGACAAATGAAAAAGCTCTTTACCAAATTAGAATCGAAGGCCAAATTTCCGAGATAATTGATCAAATCAATTAATAAATGTATTCATTGACAGAGCATATATTAACAAAAAATATAATACTGATTTAGTTTTATGAATATTTAAAATAAATGAAAAATATATTTAAATATTGAAAATAATATCAGATAGTATTCGTAAAATATTTCATTTTGTATTCAATTTAATTTAAAAACAAATACAATATTATTTTTAATTAACACAAAATGTATAAACAGTTGAAAATTTATTGCGCCATCATACAGACAAGCTAAAAATATTATTTGTAAGTAAATATAATATAATACTATTACATTCAACATGCAATATTAACATAAAATATATATTGCCATTTAAAATAATGTTACATTTTTATGGGTCTGTTAAAATTTGAATAGAATTACTACAAACAAAAAAATGATCATTTCTTGTTGAATTTACTTTCTAGTTGCAAATTTATTTTACATAGTTAAAAAATATGTATTTTTAACAAACACTTCTAATATATCAAAACTGTGTTTCAAACTAGTCACGAAAAATAAATAGTATTCGTTTTTGATAGAAAGATACTTACTTACTCATATTATTAAGTTGCAAAACAAGTTTATTTATTTGAGAAATCTGTGAGTATTTCATACTGCGCTACTATTATTGCGCTACTATTATTGCGCTATTTCATACTTAAGTAAACAAGGATTAATCCTCTAAATTTTTATCTATAGCTGCGATTGACCAGAAAATGAAGTAAAGAAGTTTCAAGTCATTTGCACGAAAATTAACGGCTTTCCAATTTATTTTATTTAGATAGCTCCAACATACTTAAATAGTTCTAACAGTTTCGGATATATAGATTTCGAAATATTGCAATTTATTGACTTTTCGAAATGGACTTAAATGGCACATTTTGCTAAGATTTTATCGCTCTATCGGTTTCTGTTACCATTTTCAGCACATATTTTTCCACACCCTAGAGGGAATGGTTACCACCGCATGGGAAAAATCATCACTAGGCATCATATAACTTTTGATCTAGATTCTGATCGAAGCTGAAAAGTGCTTAGCTTCTTTTTGTAAAGAATTATTAAAATGATGATCTTTGCAATAAACGCCACATAATTAAATATCGCCATATCAGCCATATAACTCCCATATTCTCCAACAAATTCGAAAGGAGCAATTTGGAATTTTTTTTATTACAAAATGAGAATAATGTTTTCTCTCGAATATCATTGAAGTATTACAGAGAATGTTTTTGTCAGTGTGGAAAACAAACTTATATTAAAAAAAAAGTTATGTTTCAAACATAAAACTAAAGTATAATTTATAATTTTGCAATTACTATGCGAAAAATATCACGAAAAATATTATTTTATAAATCTACCAACTATACGACTAAACATAAGTTTATTTGTTCATATAACAAAAAAATAAAATTTGATATAAAATGTTTGTTACAATCCATGTTATATTATATTAGTCCAAAACATTTTCTAATGCTTTCTTGATACAGACTCTAATTTTATGTAGGTAGTTTTTTATATTCATTTTTTACGCCAACATGTGTACTGTGAAATTAAATTAAATACTACTATGTTACGTTTCATTATATTTCACTTTAAAATGTTGGTAGCAAAAACAGATGGAAAGTGTGACTGAAACTGTCGCATATGGAATGTCGTAATGCAAAAGATAGAAAGAATAAAATCTCAATTATTATTTTTACCAGCCGTTTGATAAAGGTATGGATATCAGAAAAATGGAAGCCTTAACTCCGAGTTTCATTTTCATAGATATTCAGTTTTTCGATTTGCGTGTTTTCGATGAGTTGTTTTGCTAATCGAATGTATGCATAAAATGAAAAAATAATTAGCAAATTGCGAAAGAAGTGGCAAGTGTTGAAAGGCTTGAAAAATGAAATTCACTTGACCATTTCTTGCCATGGTTTTTACTTTCTTTTAAACAAATGGAAAAACGAAAAAATTACACACCAACCGGGATTCAAAGCCAGTTTCTCTAGACATCCGTTCATAAGACGTAGCCTCGACTTAAAATGACGTAGAAAACTCCGTCATTTCTGTTATATGTGTAATATCTTCTTAGTCCGAAGAACCGGCCTCTGTGTATCTTTTTCGTTTATTTCTATCTGTTTAAATGGAAATACATCTTTTTGAAGTTCATAGTCTCGTCCTTTTCGGGTCTTTTTTTAGACAGGTATTTGCGATTTTTTTATGGTCGAAAACAAAGCTACGAATTTTTCGATTTTAAGTATTGCTAAATGAAATATTTTTTATAAATGGTAGGAAGTAATTTCTGTCATTAAATAATAAATGCCAGAAAGAAATTTCTTTCAATTTATTATCTAATTTTGTTTGTGTTTGAGTCTAAGTATAATATTTACAAAAATAAATAGAATAATAATTAATCAGAAAGTCATTGATCTACCGCCTAAAGGCGATATCCATCACAACTTGTTTTGAAATGAATACTATCCTCGCATAGCTATAAATACGTGACAAATTTCATAGACTGTAAGATAATGGAAGGTCATGATACTCCATTATCTCACTTCTGTCTAAGATTGTCCAAGATATATAAGTTTTTACTACAGTGAAGGCAAATTTCCGATTTCCGGTCAACACCTCGAAAAATTTCTTTTTCATTTTTCGAAACAACCACGATCTTATTGGCTGTGCCATGTTTACTGAATTATTTCTATTATGAAACCCACCGACGTATCAGGATAGACATAACGGTTACAAATGTCAAAAGGGTTGAAATTTGTATTGCATTTTCTAAGGAAATACTTCTTAAACTAACCAGTCAAAAGTATGAAAATCGATACTATGAAGCTTACCAAAAATCTGGTATTAAGTTTGCTAATGGCCAAGCACAGTTTCAAGGCTGAAGAATGAAGAAAGGTTTTATTTCCGATATGTTTTTGGCCACGTGCATACATCGGAAATTTTTTCTCATCCTAACCAAAAAAAAGACACACAAATCTGTCACTGTATGACGGTCTATAAGTTCAGTGAATGATTTATTAATCCAATGAAAATAAATTTTTCATGTTTTTGTTAATTAGTTGAAAATAACAAAATTAAAAATTCAATATAAACGCCTAAAGAACTATTCTTAGTATTCAAATGATAGCATTTGTTTCCTTAGCAATAGTAAATGTATTCGTTTTATTATTCTCACATACAATCAACCATACGTATGGTATATAAATGATTATGCCCTTTTGTTTCATTTAATACTATTATCACGTACGTAGCGTATCTTCCTCTATAAAATACGTTGGAATTTCCTGAAATTTATTATCAGAGAACAATATTTAGAATTTTCAAATAAAAACTACTCTACATTTGTTAATTATAATATTCCATATACAGGCTGGAAGAAAACTAGTTGGAAAATTTTTACAGGGTCATTGGAAAATCAATAAAAGATTGGGGGACACCACGGTTTTATTAAAATGATGAAAACATACTTGAATACTTTTTCAGAACGATAACTCAAATATGAAGTCATCATGCTCATTTGAGAACGTAGCGTTTTCGAAAAAAAAATCGTAGAGGAAAGTTTGGTAGACTTGTCAAAAGGATGCCACTCACGAAAATTCAAGTATGTACGTAACATTTTAAAAAAGCCATGGTGTTCCTCGGTCTAGTAAACCACTTTAAACTAATTAAGTTTTGGGTTATATTAAAGTGGATCATTTACTAGAATTCCTCATGGTATTTTTTTAACTCTTTTGATATACGATTTTTTTTTATCATAACAAGCTCCGAAACATTCTAGAAGATTCCGTTATGGTTGTACACTTTCTCCATACATTCATATACTTCTACGTTAGTTTTATATCCAAGATTTTAGAAAAATATTACTTTAAACCGCTGACCACAACTACCTTTTTTTCATAAATTTAAATAATATTAAAATATATAAGTATATATATATATAGTAAAATCTTAAAATGAACAACAAAATTTATAAATATTAATTTTGTTCAGAAGGTATCAAACGAAAATCTACAGAATGTCTTCGAAATAATGCTTAATATTTTAAAATTGTCGTCATTCCAATTGATAACTTTCTGAAATTAAAAAAAAAATTACGTAATAATACCCATATAGTAAAATAAGGTCTGTGATAATAACGCATATTTTCAATCACCTCTCTATCAACTTCTTAGAAGTTACAGTATTGTTGCTCGAAAATTTAAGGGCTTTATCAAAATATTCAAAACATTATGGTACATTAAGTTAAAACATGTTGTAGGCATAGGCGTAACGGGAGTTAGAGATAAGTTTGGGAATTGAATGTAAGAATTGGAAGCAAATCCCTTGCTATTGTAAAACAAAGCAATTTGTCTTTGCATGATAAATAATCATCTCGTAAATATTTAGTATCTTTCTTGTTACATCTTGTACATGATAGCTATGTTTACCAACACTTGAAACGATGGACGTTGTTAAAGTATAGAGATATACATTCAATTCAGTTTTGTATAGTATGCAGAAATGTTTCATGATGATAATATTATGGTCTACCTCGAAGTAGTCTCAAAGTGGTGCTACAGTAACTTAACCATAATGGGTAATAATTTTAAAAAGTTAATACAAGTATATAAATTACGATAAATATTTTATAAAGGTATCTTCCAACAAATTTTTTTTTTCTTTTTCTTTGCATTTATTCTCTCTAAAAGGTTTTTTTTTTTTACTTTCCATCTGTTTTTAGTACAACTAAAACATGTACACTAGAAAATTACTACAAACAATCCAAGTGAAAATAATTTAAATGTAATTTATAATAAATATCATTTTAAAAGGCATTTTTAAATATTTTTTTTTTCTTTTATTATTTTTAAGTATGTAATAAATTTTGAAGAATAATTATGAATTTATTTTTATCAATATTTCATTTTTACAAGTTACATTTTTTTAATAAATAACTGGCATTCAGTTTCATAATGTTTAGGTTTATTTTTTGTCCATTCACTATTTACTATTTACAGTCTTTGTACGTAGAAAAGAATGAAATTTGAGATAATATAATTAGAGTATTATTTTCTATTTATACCGAGTCTCAATACTGTACGCAAAAGAAACAAAATTTTTGAATTATATTCCATTACAGGATGCTTTTTTAAGTAGGCTTGACTTTTAAGTAGTTTTGAGCATATAAACTTAAAAAATAAGTTTTATCGATAAAATGCTACAAGCAAAACATGTTGGGTGTGTAGGCGCACAGCTTACGCAGACATTGAACTTGACTTAGGTTTGCAAGGTCAATAGGAAGGTCATTCTACTCCATAACTGACAATCAATAGATGAACACTTTAAATTAGAAAGTTTTGACTGATAAAAAAAGTAACATTTTTCCGCAAACCGTACACTTTATGGAAAAACGGACTAATAAGTTTTACCCAAAAATTGTTATTTCGTATAATTGTTTCTGCGAAATCTAGGAAATCATCTACTCTTCGAAAAAAAATTTCAATAAATCCAATCAACAAATATTTTTTGACGAATTTAATCGTTTCCTACTGAAATAAAATCAAACCTAACCTAAAATGGTTCAAAAATTGAATCGTAAACTAAAGCCTAACAAAATGATGTGTTTAAAATAAAATAAAAAGAGAAATTGTAAGCTCCGTTGCACTGGAAATAGTGTAAGTAAAACGATCATCTTATAAAAATTGAACAAATAGCATAAGAACTGAACTTAGGTACTTCCACCCTATCAGTTAGGGTGTATTATTATTTATAATACCAAAAGTTATGTATACAATAAAAAAAAAAAGTAGTTGTAGGGAAAAAGGTACTTTTACACACATGAATATTTTATTTAATATGGGTTGAATAAATAGACTTTCGAATACATACAGATAGAATATTAGAATGCGGTAGATCCCGATTATTATTCAAAAACACTGAAAATTTTAATAAAATTTGCCCTGCATGATTCTATCAATATTTTGGCCAAAAACAACCAAAAAAAATGTTTTTGATTGTTCGTATAAAAAATCAACTAAGTCAATTCTATTTGCTTTACTAACCTGTTTGTGGATAATCAAGTAGTCAAAAAATTCGAAATGAGGAACTAACTAAACAAGTGGATGTGATGCTTCTGCTTCTGAGGAGATTGAAAGTATTTCATCTATGACTAGAATGACGAACCATTTTCCACAAATATCAAAAAATTTGGTTAGGCATTCCGGATTTACTGAATGATTTATAAGATATTTCACGAGTATTCTGCCAATCGAATGTATGAAATGGAGCCACGTAGGTCACTTTCAGATTTCGTCTCGTTCAAAATTGAAATACATTTAAGTCTCCTTCAAGGCTGAAACAATTAATAATCTATAATCAATGATTTAATTTTATGTAGTTTATTTTTTTTAAATCACTCTGTATAGTATTTTATATACTTATATTATCGTAACTTAGATACATAATTAATAACTGAAGTAGATGGTAGTGTTGAAAGTCTCCTTAATTAATTGATACTTTATTACTGTCATTGGTTTAAATGAAGAAAAAGATATAATCCTATACATTTTTAAAAGTAGGTACGATAAATAAATTCTCTCTTCTATTTTATTTTAATCTTTATTAGTTTCATTCATTAGTAGCTGCCAGTTCACACCTGGTTTCATTCAGGAACAGTAATGGTTTAAGAGAAAAACTTTTTACTACAGATACATTGAATCTTCCACTCTAGAAGATGTAATTTTCGGGGTGATTGACATAATAGATAAGCTCAACTTCATTTTGCTCGGACAAAATGATTATTGTTATTTTTATAACCAAATTATTTGCTTCGCGGTGACTTTAAAATATGCCAGAAACACTAATACCTATAAAGATAATTCAGATTCGCCATTATGAAGTCAAATGTGAAGTTAAAGTCGTTTATGAGAAAAAATTTTTTTCTATCACTAAGAAAGTCCAAAGACTACGAAGCCACTAGTATCTAGTGAACTTATGTTTGGTACTTTTCCGCAGAATTTGTTTAAAATCGTTATGTGCGTCGGCCAAGAGCTAGGCTCAATTTAGCAGGTCAGTACAAAATTATAGTAAAGAATGTATAGCCCAAATTAAATTTTGAAACTTCTTCGCCTTGTTGTCGATGTAATGCAACATTTATTTTCTTGGGCATAAGTTTCTCAAAGCATCTTTCGGTTCAAACTACATAATAAACTGTTAAGCAGAAACAAAAATTTTAATTTAACTTCTTAACAAAATTTTGCCCACTTTATAATATACTATCTATTATAATATTTGATGTTTAAATAATACACACACTCTTAAATTTTCATCTATAAACCATTCACCGAAAAAATATAATATAAAGCCAGCAAAACACCCCATATACACACACTTACTTTACTTTACCTATTTATAGCTATATAGCACTTATTTTCTTATTCATGAATCTATATTTTCACTTACTTAGGTACATTTCTTTCTCTATTTCATGTGCTACGATGGTGGTATATACATCGACATCGAAAACATGATTGTACATACAACGCTTTCTAATGCTAAAATATGTTTGTTGCGCTCTGCTCTTATAAAATAAAATACTTAAATTGCTAACAATAAACAAACAAATACATACTACATACTATAAAATACTACCATAACATCTACAGGTATTGAATATAAGATTGGTGAAATATTACCACATGATACTGGTAATTGTTTACAATGTGTTTGTGGTGATGGTGCACGTGTTACATGTTCACCATACCAATGTGCACCATCTGAAGAGGATGAAGATTTAGAGGATGGTGTACCACCATTATATAGGCCGTCATCAGGCAGACGATCTGATCTTGATTTATTTTAAAATTATTATATTTTTATATATTTTACTTGTATTTTATTATTATGATGTGATTATTATTCATAAATTTTTATTTATCATTTTAAAATGCTGAATCAAATTTTTAAATATTTCTAGGTTTATGGGTAAGAGTTGCATGTTTTTGACGTATTTTATAATACGAATAAATTATGATAAAGTTTATACCGTTTTTTACGTTTTTTCAAGTAATAACTTTTACTAGTGGTGAGAAAAAGTTTAAAAAATTGTTTTATACAGTGTGTTGCATTTAAGATGAAGACACCCTCATATTTTCGTTTTGCACAGTCATACACATAGGGTGATGAGTCACATTCTTCAAGATACTTAACCGAAATTAGAATTTTAAAATCAGCCCACTATACATTGGCATATAGGGCCTACTCTTAATATTTTGCCTAGTGTCAGAGTTGGTTATTTTTTCATTATTTTGGTCCACACTCATAATTATTACAATTTTATTGAAATATTTGAATGCATAACACTATTAAATTATCAATTTGTCCAGTTTTTACATTCCACAGCACTTTTAATTATAAAATTTAAAAAATTTTTAATATAGGGTGCTGTGGAATGTTAAATCTGAAAAAAATGATAATTTAATAGTGCTATGCATTCAAATATTTCAATAAATTTGGTAATCACTTTGAGCAAAGATCAAAATAATGAAAAAATTAAAAATGCGAATTTTGTCATGAAAATCGGTATATGGGTATAAAAAAATTATTCTAAGCAATTTTTCTTATAGTTTTTTTCGATATTTCAAACCATCTCTGACGCTAGGCAAAATATTAAGAATTGGCCCGGCCTTATTTGTCAATTTTTAGTAGGCTTAATTTAAAATTGTACTGATTTCGGTATTGTATCTTAAAAAATGCGACACTCACGCTGTATGACTATGCAAATTTGGAATTTCAAATCGATATTCCTGTAAATAACGAAAATATGAGGATGTCTTAAATAATAATAATTTTTGGTATGCAAGTCGCCGTGTAAAATAAATCTCATCTTTTCAATAATTTTAATTTTATCTCTATTCACAGATTTGTTCAATTTCAAAATGTTTCAATTTTCATAATATTGTCTGTTTTTCTGCCAATAATATTATAATTCTTAGAATTTTGTTTTTTCACTATAATTTTTTATTTTGGTTTATGTAGTGTGACTCTTTTCGAAAGAAACTTTTAATAAAAAAATTTTATCATTATCAATTACCAACACTATTATCAATTTTTGGTTTAAGTGTCTGCCAAAAACAACTCTTACATTAAACATTCAACTGTTTGAAAGTTTGACTCAGCGTCTAGACTATATAAATATATTTTTGTGTTTTTATACAAAACAAGAAAAAAAAATCTGTGTGCATTATATAGTAAAAATAAAATTTTAAATGAAGAAAATGTTTAAGGTATTTAATAATTTTTTTAATGGAAAAATAAGTAATATTGTAAATGTACAATGGTATTTTATATTTAATGTTTTTTTTCAGTACTCGAAACTCAACCAACCAAACTTTCTCAACAATTGTGTTTCACAATAATTTCCGGATGTATATAAAGATTATTCCAGTATGAAATGTATCTAATACGTAATGGGATACTAGTTAGGAACTGGATACTAGTTGAACGAAAATTTTTCAATTTATCGTAATACTGACTGTCATGAAAATTGTGTGGTAATCCATAACTTATGTTTTTAAGTTTTAACCACTAATTTCCTGTAACTGTATTAAGAGAACGCTCTCAACTTTATAAAAATTATCATAAGAAATCAACGTCTTTTTGACCGATGATGAAAGTTTTTGAATAATTGAGATATTTTTAAGATACGTATTGAAATTAATAAAGTAGCACAATTTACGTTGCCTCACCCTATTTCAACTTATGATTTCTATAAAGTTTAAAGCATAAATAAATAATACAACGTCAAAAAGTTGGAATTATTAATAAAAGTAATTAAATTCTGACCCAAGTAAAAATTATTTCAAAACCATTCATGCATCATTTTTTATATTCATATAAAAATCTCATGCGTAATTATACACTCGAATTAATTACAATAATATTTAAATGTGTTCCAGAAAATCGTTAAGATCATAATTTTTTTTTATTATTAAATTAAATTAGTGTAAATAAGTACTAGAAAAAAAGTAAGTGAAACCTGAGGCGTATAATTTTCACAGGATTCTGTATTATTAACACAAATATTTGTTATCATTTTGAAAAATCAACATTTTTATCAGAGACGATATTTAGAGAAGGAGTAGGTATGCAAACATACTGACTATTAATAATGTTGATTTTATATATATATTTGAAACTACATCCTTTTATAAATGATTCAAATGTCTGGATTCAATTTACTTTCACAAAGTATTTTTATTACGACGACATTTATCATGATATTAAAAAATTATTAATACTTTGCTTCGGGGTATTCAAATCTTGTTTCGTCTGAAAGTCATACTCTTAATAATGAACCTATCATATATAAACAAAATATTCATAGAAGCGGACATTTCCTCTAACAGTATTCTTCTACATGTATTATAAAGTTTAATAGGAGAGTTGCATTACGAAGTATCTAGAATGGTGTTACCAAGTACGTAATTTACCAGGTTATCAAGAACGTTGAGTTATGGTCAATTTTCTCGGCCTCAACCTAAGTGTTCTATAATTACTTATTGATATTTTTAAAAAGGCCGCCAATCAACAGCGCGCTACAGCGGCAAAGCAGTGGGGAAGGTAGAGGAAAAAAGGTGAGAGGGCTGACGTGTACGTATGTACACGTATGCAAGTGTGTGAATATGCAGGAAGGGCGGATGTTACAAGGGCGTCCGTTACTCTTGTTTATTACAAATCAAATTTTAACAGAACCCGAAACACGTACTTGACCCCGCTAGGAACACTTTCCATTAAATTAGGAGCTACTATTCCACAGACAGACATACATAGTGGTTGAACTATTCCGAAGATAAAGCAAAGCTAACTAAAACTTACACAGATAATTTAATTATGAAGTCTAATACATGTTGGTACGGGGTCATAAAAATATGATTTACATTAAACATTAAACCATTAAAACAAAAAGGTATTTAAAATTTATATTATGCAATTTTATTCAAATTTATTTATGTATTCACGTTTAGTTACTTACTTACAGGTAGTAATAAACTTTTGAATATTTACAAGTAAATTAATCGCAAATAAGAAAAAATTTCACCAATCTACTTTATATAATTTCCATTCATTAGTATATTTTCGCGTACAAAAAGAATTTTGACTCTGAAAGTTTTCTTATAACTAAGATTGAAAAATTTTACTGTTTTTAATACCTTAGGTAATTTGGTAGAAAAAGAATTGTCAATTAACTAAAAATTACAAAAAATTCAAGTAAAAATACTTTTTAAAGTATAATATTTTCACTTCTCTAAAAAATAAATCAACTCCGGAAGCAAAACTTGGGAAATTCAACTCTTTCAGCCCCTAACCGATGAGGTTGGTATAAAATTAGTCATTTTAGATTAGACCAAACACTCATTGGTATGCAGCATATACCAATTGGTAACCTTCTATCTTTCATAGGAACCGAAAAAATTTTTGGAAACAAAATTTAGTGGTTTGAGGAGTTGCGTTTCTCCCAAAAAATGGTTTTAATGCTTCTTTTTGGATATTATATTGGTATGAAGTGAAGACCTACAGACGAAAAACTCGAATCTACATACCAATTCTCAACTAACTATCTTTATAATTTTAGAGAAAAGCTCCGAAATCCTCCGCTTTGCGTTCGAAACGAAAAATCTAAAATTTGAATTAAAACTTGTTTTTCCCGGCTCGATTGTGATAATTTCATTTTATCGTTTTTTCAAAAAATAGGAGAATTGAAATTAGAACAATTATATATTAAAATGGAATCTTAAACATTTTTAACGATACAAATTATTACTCCGATAACATACGCATAATCTGTCACGAAAAATTTATCTTCAGAAAATGAAAGCTACAATAAAAAAAAAAAAAAACTTTTATAAAATTTATAATGAGAGAAAAGGTGAGAAAGTAATTCATTAAAATACTTTTATGAATTTTGGAAAAGCTTTCTTCATTGCCTGAAATTAATCAAAAAATATATACAAATATTAACTTTACGAAATGAAAAAAACATTTTAATAGTATTTTCACCGTAAATTTTCATCGTCATTAAGCGTTCTTACTACGTACTTTTATTCTTTTTACCATGTCACATCATGAATGATATAGTATCATTAAAAAGAAAACACCTTAAGGCAATAATAAAATAAGTTGAACTAAAAAAATAACACACTGAATAAAAAAAATAAAAATACTTAGTTACATTAAATTTTTAAATAAAATAAAATGGAAATTCATGGTAAATTTATTTTTTAAATGATGAAACAGAAAAAATAAAAATAAGATCTAATGCATAAATTTTTTTACATTATGTTTTGTGTAGCATATTCAATTTATTTTAATTAATCAAAAATAATAAAAGAAAGACGGATATTCTGTAA
Source organism: Chrysoperla carnea (assembly GCF_905475395.1). Taxonomy (NCBI): domain Eukaryota; kingdom Metazoa; phylum Arthropoda; class Insecta; order Neuroptera; family Chrysopidae; genus Chrysoperla; species Chrysoperla carnea. The sequence goes on from NC_058339.1 coordinate 14,523,590, forward strand.
TATTTGTTATAATAAATTCGTAAAGTATATCTTCGAATCAATCGGCATGAGAGTATGTAGTAAGAAGATATACAAGGATTGAATAATACTAGGGATTTCAATAAAACTTGATGAATACATTTTTTGATTAACAAAGTTTCCAAAAATCACAAAAATTCCTGGGTCATCGGCTTTCTTATTATCATTTTATCATTCAAAGTTGGCTGAAAAAATGATGAATCATATAGGTTATCCTTTTCAATTGGATATTTATATATGAAAAAATCTAGAGAGTGTGGTAAAACACTATCTAAAAATATAAGGTTGTCGATGATATAAAAACAAAATTTTAATTTAATAATGAGTTCATCGAAGATCCATCATTTGATGAACTGAGAAGACTATAGTTAGAGTATTGATCATTGAAGAGAGATATCTATATCATAAATTTTTGAAGTTGCGTGGTATTGTTGCTGTTAGCTACCTTAACGAAAACACAGACTTTATGCTAATCGCAGGCCAAATCAACCAAGAAAATAATTTGAATAATTTTCCATAGGGAAGTTAACTAATTCGAAAAAATTGATAAAGGTTTGAGCTTCAGCCCAACAAAATCTGTCAACTTCATTAAATTTTAATGTACTCCGTAAGCATACCATAATAAAATTAATTAACTTTGGAAAAAGTACTAATAATAATAATTTCTCAGGTGTATTTCCTGACCTAAATAGCAAAGTAGGTAATTAAAATGTTAACCTCCTTCGTTATAAACATACAACATACACAATGACTGATGTTTTACAAATAATAATAAAACTTTCTAACCCTTGATTGTATCGCCATCCGATACTTTAAATGAATTTTATGTTTTTCATCAAATCCCTCATGTTTCTATTTTTTAAATGTTTTTTTATAAAAATTCCTGAATATCTTATTTATTTATTAAATTTCTGATTATAAAAAAAAAAATTCATTAATTACATTTCATGTAATTCTGTATATCTAACAAAAGAATAAATTACACTGTCCAGACTTTCATATCAAATGGTATTTTTTTACATTGAATTTATACCCATGTAAAAAATAAATTAAATGAATAAAACTCAGTGGGTCGATAAAAACTACCAAGCAAAGATACTTTGATACTACCCAGTTTTGATGAACAACAAACATCTACGATTTATAAAAATGGTACAATATTCGCCCCGTACATGAGTTTTATTTCAGGGAATTACCATAGTAACGACACACTACTTTATTAATAATGTGTTATTTTTAGCCTTACAATACCACGCAATTACAAAAATATATAATATATTGTGTGCAAGTGCTGCTTAAAAATTTCATAATATAGATATCGCTTTTCAATCATCAATACTCTAACTATAATGCTCTAAAATTATGTTTTTATATCATCGGTAACCTTATATTTTAAGATTGTCTAAATATTTTAGATAGTTTTTTATCACACTCTCTAAATTTTTTGAATATATGATTCATTGAACGATAAAACAATAATAAAAGCCCGATGAGTTTGGAATTTTTTGATTTGTTTGGAAACTTTGTTAATTAAAAAATGTATTTATAAAGTTTTATTGAAATCCCTAGTATTATTCAATCCTTGCATATCTCCTTAAATGATAGATACCTGCAAATAAAAAGAAAAATTATTAAATTTTATTACATCATCAGGTAGGATTTATTAACCTTAACTTTTCTTCTCATACAAATTATTTTGATATAAAATACCGTTGTACATTTTATGATAAAGAAATATTAGTTTTAAATTTGATTTAAATTTTTTAATTAATCCATAAAATATAAATTTTTTATTAACGTAAACACAGTGTGGTTCACATTAACTGTTCGTTACGAAAAAGATAATTTAAAGACAATAAAACTTAAATTTATTTATTGTGCAGAATAAAATCTGAGTGAATAGTTTTTGTGAATCAAAAACATTTTGAGTAGAATTTTATTGTAAAATAATATTATGTAAAAAATATTTTAATTATTGTATTTATGTATACTAAATCCACAAAATTAAAAATAGAACAAAGGTTTTTGTACACTTTGATGGAAATTAATTGAACCAATATGTACGATTTTTGATAGAAACGGTTTTTTAAACGTTAATGGGCGAGGGCGAGTAATCGGTCGTTGTCTACTTTGTGCTGCGCATCAGGCTGTCTAAGTGATTGAAAACAATTGTAATTGGAAACAAAAACAGCCTGATGTGCAAGACAAAGTACGCATCGACTTTACTACCAGGATAGGCGTCTTTTTTCCTGCTACCCTCTCCAGTCTAGTTTTACGCCCTTAATATGTTCTTAATCGCACTATTTGTGACTTATTTGCAAAAATTAAATTTTTGTGACATATTTTCTTATTATAATGAGAAGATCAAATCTTCGAGATTGTCAACTTTGGCCCGAGACTAAGCAAAGCTATGTGTCTAAAGTTTGACACTTTTAAAACTTCTCATTCCAAAGTGCCGAACTACAGACACGCAGCTTATACTTATATGCCGAAAAAACACAATGTTGGAGAGTCGATTACCGTCTTATAAGAATTAGAAAAGAAGCAAATATTAATCAATTTTAAACTGTCTGAGTTCGAGTCAGAGAAGTTTCAAGCAACTATAAACAAAAACGTTTTTTCCTACAATATTTTTGCTATTTTCATCGATATAATAAGAAAAAATATGAAGTTTGTGAAAGTGAGAACTGAATGCAAACACAGGTTCAATTTTTTTTTCTTCCTAACGTGTACATAGTCCTGGAATTAATTAAAAATAATTAGAATAATAGGAGAATATTTTTGTTAGCTTATTCATGCGTACCATGGATTTACAATGTTCACCAATTAAATGTTATTAATTTAATGATAATTATAAATATGTTGTTATTTTATTATCAATATTATATTTTTTAATGAGCTTTAAGGTTCAACTTTTTTATAAATATTATTTAAGCTGCTTGCTATTATACTAAACAATTTTGTATTTCATCGGAGTTTGATTTATACCATTTGTTTGATTCACACTTTCGCATAGCCAACGAATCTGAGAGAATACATATATATGACTACATTAAGTAATGTGTATAAGAAAGAGATACTATTATAGGTATGTTTTCTTGCATACTCCAAAGTTGATACAGACTCACAGCATAGTAGTTACTACTTAAAGCGGACCAAATCTCCACGGACCACAACGACGTATCCAAGAAAACATATCTATAATAGTATATCTTTCTTATGCGCATTGCTTATTGTATGTATGAACTCTCTCACGCTCATGGAATGTATTATGTGAAAGTGTGAATCAAACGCCCGGTATAAACTCAAGCGTTATCAACTATAAATTGGTATGTGAGTATCACCTGTATAATTGCCACAAACCATGCTTGTGTAATAGCGTATAGACTTGAAAATACAGGCACAAAATTTCAATTCATTTGTTATTCAAGTATGGTGACTCCTAATTGGTCGAATTATCTCTTAAATGGAAAGAGCTAGGTCATTAATGGAACTTTTTGTAGGCTTTACTTGATTTATTTCAGGATTAATTTTTTTAAACTTCACAAAAATCACGATACTAACTTTTTTGACGGTTCTAAGCAGCCCCCATAACGCTACAAAGCATTTGTGACTATATGGCGTTATATTAATCGTCCTACAATTATATTCCCATTGGCCTACAAAGGCATTAGGTACAATGTCGCTATACATTTAACAAATGGGTTGAAATTTTTTGTCTGTATCTCCAAGTCTAACAACTTAATTTTAAAAGCTTCAGTTTACTTTTTATTATATTCATGTTTACATCAAAATAAAATCAACAACAGAAGGTTGAAAAAACAAAAAAACTGTTAATTTCAAGTTTTTTTTATTATACTTACATCAAAAAAAGAACATAAGTGAAAATGGAAACAAACATATACAAAAAGATAAGAAAAGCCCAAATCAGATAAATAAATTTTTCCGTCCGCCTGTCTGTCTGTCATTATCAAATAGAAAAATTCAAGGATGAATTACAGTTTTTCATTTTAACCTAATAATTTTCTGTTTTAAGAATTGCACACAAAATGGACGAAATAAAATGATTATAGTTCACAATTTTTTGGTGTGTAGACAGTGAACAAAATGTAATGAAAATTTCTGAACAAAAGTAATTATTGGCAACACTGACAAGATTGAAAGTTTCTATTCAACATTCAAACGAGTGCAGCCTAAAATAATCTACGTTCCCGCTTGAACAACTTACTTCTGGATTAGACAAAATTAGCCTAAAAGTAATCTTTGTTTATTGTTTTTTTCGTTAGGACGTAAAAAGTTTGGTCGAGTTCGTAATTGAGTAACATAGATCAATTGAGTCTTCGGTCCGCGGTAGGACCCATCTTGCAAACCGTTAGAGATAGAACAAAAGTTTAAATCAGAGGTCCCCAAACTTTTTTATCTAGTGGACTACTCGCCATGTTTTTCGGTTTTGTATGGACTCCCTGGTTAGCTAATAGTACTTCTTAAATTGATTACTTAAATGAGATCGACTATCGTGGACCCTCGTTTATTTCTCGCAATCCCTAATTTTTGTAGGTCATCGCCGACCACTGGGAGTCCATATGGACCACTAAACAACTTTTATTTGAAAATATTTTTTCGCAAGCATCACTGTTTACACGTGAGGGCGCAAGCTAGGTTAGAAAAGTTGTACCCACTGAGGAGGCGAGAAGATACTATTACTACTTTGCGTGTAAGATTGGCTATCTTTACGTACACGACGTAAAAAAACGCTTGCGTAATCAGCACTGTCTATAACATGATATTTCAACAATTAACTCAGTCAATTGTTTGTTTTCACTTGTTTTATATTAAAATTTATGGTCAACAATCATAATAAAATTTAGAAAAATCTTCATATCATCAGTTCGTGTTGCGTCAATAACAACTTTTGTTTAGAATCGAATATATTATTCAGTAAACTTTTCATTTTTTACGAAATTCTTAAAAATTGTAAAATTTTGTAGCCTATTAAAACTTGCTCTACAGAACAGAATATATTTTCGATATTAAAATTTATTTTTGAAGGTAAGCTATTAAAGAATATGAGAAAAATATTTTTTGATAATTTATCTGAATATTTATTGTCCAAACAATCATCCATCATATTCATTGCTAATCAATCATTTGAATATTTTTAATTTTATAATATAAGTACCAACCAAGCTCATCTATATAATTTGATATAAAATATACCTTATATAATACCAACATGATGTGCTTACTGGTTTTTAATTTAAAAAAGCTCATATGTTGCATATTTTTAAATAAACTAAATTCATTAATTAAAAAATATATTTTTAAAATATTTGTGTACAGTTTAAATATTATAAACATGACTAAAAAATTATAACGAATGTTGATTTATTATTATAAATGTGGAAGTACGTTTGTATAATTGTTTGCTCTACTTTTATAGAGCAACTTATCGAGGTAATTTTTAATATTTTCATATTGGTTCAATTTATGGAACCATTATCGTATTTTATCTTTCTTTCACTGCAGTATGCCACCAAAAGGTGACTATTTCGCCACAGTATTTCTCAAAGAAAATAAGCTTTCTGATATTTTGTCGTAATAGTTGGTATCTGAGGACTACCATGAAAACCAGTTTTTACTAGTACCATACTTAGTTCCAACTTTTTATCCCTACACTCTTCCATTATACTTTTTTGCGCCAACGCAATCAAAACGTGAGAAACACCAACAATATTGTTGCTTGCCAACATCAGATTGATAGTTTGTGGGTTTCAGCGCTAGGTGACAGAAAGTGAAACTAAAAAATAACTAAGCTAGGCAAGTAGTTAAAAGTTATCGATTAAAGTCATTTATCTGGCTGTTTAATTGAATGGCTGAATATCGTCAGGCCACTAGTTTAACGAGGCCGTTTTTTATTCTATAAGAATCTCTTGTCGTATGCGTTTCCCCGTTCCTTAAGTTTTAAATTTGTACTAGAGATAAAATAACCTAAATACCCATGTTCTTATGTTTGAACTGTACATATTTATGAATGAACAAAACATAAATGTAATGAACCGATTTTTAGAGAGCTTTATTAATTTAAATTTATTAAATTATATTCTACTCAAATTATCTATATTTTCTGTATAAAATTTAAAATATTTAATAAAAAAATATTAATTAGTTGTATTTAAATTAATTATAACATATTAATGAATATGTATATTTAAATAAAATTTAAATAGCATTCAAATCAATATTTTTCATAAACTTATAATAGACAAAGAAAAGTAGTTTTCATTAAGCCTAATTTTATAATTAAGTAGAAATACCTACCTACATATGTGTGTAAGTGAAAAACTTTTTGTTATTTACCAATTTCAAGGGGATTATAATTTAATTAGTTTTCATAATTTCGAAAAGAAAGATTAAACGTGTTAATAGTAAATCGTATCGGTAATCTGATATTATGATTGAATATCTTAAAAAATATTTTGAATTAAAGCTCTTATGACTAGAAGCAAGTTGTGAAAGAATACTTGTCCTTTGACAATCAGATTCGATCTACATTGGACAGTCACACTTGCAAGAGTGTCTGCTTGAGTGCTTGCACTTTTCATAGTTTAGAAATAAACAATTATTTTGGAGTAAAAGCGATATATTTAGCAAAGCAGTTGTTAGAAAAATACTCTTGGTAGTTTTTAACTACCAATTCCATAAAACTGACTGCATCATAGCTTTTTTTCGCCAGGTTGTTATTGAGTTTAACTCATGGATATTTTTTTAATCGAGGTATTGTAGAGATTTGTTACTTGATTATTGTTAATTGGTAACCAATAAATAAACTGATAAACAATCTTAGTATGTCGTGTTTGCAATTTATATGTAATTGTTATAAATTGTTTTTTACAAAATAAATGTTAAAATGGAAGTTTATTACGATGTAAAACCAAACGGTTCGATTTTGGAATTCAAGATAATGGAAAACGAAATGTCATAATTTAAATTCATATTGTATGAGGCGTTAAAGATGATATTTAAAAAAAATTAATTTTCCATTTTAATAAATCATATATTTTAAGTATAAAAATTGGGGAACAATAAATTCATATACACAATCAATATTTGTTCCAAGATACAGTTAGACCAGTCACCAAATCAAAATGTATATCGAAATTTGGAAATAACTTGAAATAAAAAAAAAAAGTTTTCCATCAAATAATTATGGTATTTTAAATCTTTTAGTTTTTCGCTGTAAAATTTTCGCTTTATGTTTTTGTTTTTTTAAGTTGAGTGTTCCTTAAATTAAACCTACTTATACTTAAAAATCAATAAATTTGATTTGGTGCCTGATCTCAACACATTTTCAACTCATATAATTTTCTTCATCATAAGAAAAATATAAAAATTAAAACATTTTTATCATTCAAATCCATATCAATATTTTAATTTTAAGCAACTTATCAGAATAAATATTTAATTATTGTGTATGTATGTATAAAACCATTTAACGATGCAAAAAAAAGTATTTAAAAAATCAAGAAAGAAACGATTCAAAAATTAAAAAAAAATAAAACATTTCCATTACATAAAAAAAAAATTGTAAAAATGATCGTATTATTTAAATATATAAAAAAATCTTTTTGTACAAATTTAGTCTTTATAAAAGTAAAATTTAAAAAATAAATAACGGTTAACTGTGTTAATGATCTAAGTAAGTAATCTAAAATATTTCATCTTTCGTTTTGTTTCTTGCTCTAGGACCTTTTAAAAGAAAATTTCAAAGAAATATATTTAAAAAAGAAACCAAATAGATGAGAGCTGTCTTTACACATTTTATTATGAATAGGTAGAGAACATGGTGTTTAAAAAGTAATTGTAGTATACAATAAATTTATTATAAGAAAATGGAATTTATTATTATAATAAATAGAATTTTTAATTATGTAAACAATTTGTGGGTTTTATTTTTCTTTTGCATCAATCATATTCATCTTTCTGTTATAAGCAACATAGAAACATCTTATCGGAGGTATTTCTGAAGAAAGATTTTCCCGCAGAAAATATAAATGCCCCTTCTTCTGGCGCAGTCGGGTAAAAAAGAAGCCAAGGGAATATTTTAGGTAAAAACAACTAAAATTGGCGCACTACTACTTATACGTATTCAACTGGTTACAAAAGTGGCGTATTCAAGTAAATGAACAAAAATCAGTTCAAATAACATTCTCTTTAAAAAGAGAAACTTGTCCAGCTTGAAAAAATTAACAATGTCAGTTTTCCACAGGCAAACGAAGTGAAATACCTGGGAATTCACTTAAACAGAATGCTTACTTGGCGCAAACACATCTGGTCTAAGAGAAAGCAATTAAATTTAAAATTCTCGAAACTTTACTGGCTGTTAGGTCATAAATCAAAGTTATCATTGGACAATAAAGTGCTGTGTATACAATAAAGTGTATAAAACAATTTTAAAACCCGTGTGGACTTATGGGATTCAAGTATGGGGAACTGCTAGCAACGGTAACATCGAAATTATTCAACGATTTCAATCAAAAATGTTACGACCAATTAGTGAATCTCCCTGGTACGTGCGTAATGACGACATTCACCGTAGGTCTTGAAGTGCCCACACTGCGTGAAGAAATTACGCGGTTCAGTGAAAGTTACTTGACTGGCCTTGAAAGGCACCCAAATGTTGAAGGAATCAGTCTCTTAGATAATGGTTAAGATTTAGATTTACGTAAATAGTTTTAATTCTAGTTTACATACTATAAACTCGATCAGGTGACTATCAGTGGGTAGTTACCGTTCATGATCTCTATTCATCAGACCTTTTTATAGTTCCTTTAGGAACTGATAATAGAATATTAGGATACAAAAAAAAAACCCACTTATACGAAGTGGTTGCGGGTTCGAATCCAGGCAGCGGCAGTCTGATCAAATAGGAATTTTTTTCCCCAAACGAATGCATACTTACCTTCTCACCTTTTACTCAAAAAAATTTACAAATGAAAATTAGTACCTACCAGGCGCAGATACAGGATTTCGCCCACTAGTGTTTGAACACTAAACTTCCTCCCCCCCCCTCTAAATCCGGGTACCTACACCAACGTTAATCGTATATCCTTCTGTAAAGTAAATTAAATTTTCGTATTCTATAAATATTTTATCAACTATTAAATAGATTTTCAATCAAAGTAAGTAAATCAATTATTTATTAACCTATCTATCTACAAATACCAATATTTTCTCTATATTGTTAGACATCGTATTCGCAGTCATCACAAATTGCGTCTTATTATTATATTTTTCAAAAAACATACTTACTAGTACCTACAAATAATACCTACCTAACAATTAAAGAAGATGATATTTTTCTCGAAAGTGTACTTCAGTGTAATTTTAATTTGCATGAATTTTCATCATCTTTACGGTTTGACAAACATTACATAAAAACTTCATTATTAATGTATGCATAAATAATTTATGTTTGGAATTATTATATTTGTGTAGGAATAAAATGTGACGATGTAAAAAATACTGATGGTGGAGCTGGTTCTATGAGTGCAGAGACTTTATCAAGCATGAGTGCATCTGAAGTAGACACTTGTTTGGTCGAATTAGGTAAAGATCGATTACAACCAGACCAAGGAAAAATATTATGGAGTTTATTTTTAAAAGTATGTATCTTTATTTTTACTTTCTTTTTTTTCGCCCTTAGAAAGCATTCAATTTAAATAACAAGTATTAATTTTTGAGCAGGTAATTTTTAATTATTAGTTAGATATTTCAGTTTTCAAACAAAATTTCTTGAGACGTTCCGAAATATTCGAAAAAACAGAAAATTTTGAACTTTTTGACCGAAGCTTCGAAACTCACCCACTCATTTTATGTGGGATAAATAGTGTATTACCTAGCTATTGTAATCGTTGTGCAAATTTCGCATGCCTACGTTAATAATGCTCTTATCCCCTTTTTATCGAAAAAAACTATTACTATACTAACAAGATTTTTGCTTTAATGTTACAGAATTATGACTCCATATCAGATATACCTGTAGAAAAGCTGCGCACAGTTGGCTGGGTATCGATAGGTATTAGTGTTAGTGATATACGTAATCTTACGTTTGATGACAGTGATATTATACAAGCATTTGGAATTTATCACGCTTTAAATGCGGAACAAGTAATATTTTACGAAATTAGTACACCTTCTCCTAATCTGTAAATATAATTGAGTAGTTCTACTAATTAGAGAATGAACCCTAATCACTATTGTCCCAATTATCAACACAAACTGAGAGTGACACAATTAACTTCCACTTTTTATAGAACTGCCTAATTATATTTACCCAAAGTTTGAACGCCTATAACATATTTTCTTCCGTGATTGTCCTTTTTGTTTTATAATTCCTTCTGATAGACTTTTTATCGAAATATAAACCTACTCTTGCTGTTTTGAAAACAACAATATTTAATTCGTAATTTAATTTGCAGTTATCAGCGCTTGCAGAACAATATTTCGAATATACAAATAAAACACCTGAAGATATTACTTATTATGATTTAATATTTTTAAGACAAATAATTTGTGCTTTTAATAAAACTGACATTGAGCACATTCATCCTGAAGAATATAAGTGAGTTTTCCCTTTTTTCTCCCCTTTGCGAATTTTAGACTTTCCTTTAAATTGTGCTTTGTGTGAATCGACGCTTTGTTTGAGATTAAATCACAAGCACCTTGAACAAAAATTTTGTATAATTTTATTTTATTTTCTTTAGGGAAGCTGCAGGGATCTTAGGAACTTTAAAAGACTGTCCAATTGAAGTACTCCAAGGTCTGGCTAATTTAGCAATTCATGATGATGCATTTGGCCCACCTAGTGAATGGAGTATGGGAGAGGTAATATAAACATTTTGTTATACTAATTTATTTTTTATATCAAAATATGTATTTAATTTTTTAGGTCAAGCTTATTGGAGCAGTTGTGCAAGGTCTGTCAAATGAACAAAGACGTTTGCTACCACAAGAAGCACAGCAATTCAAACAAACTCAACAGAATAATCCCACACAGTGAATGAAGATCACTACTTTCATAGCTTAAATATTAAATAAAAGTTAAATTAAATCGAAATATAAAAATTATTTTAAAAAATTTTTATTTTTTACAATCCTTAATTTATTTAAAAAAAAATAATAACGAGCAAGTAAAATTTTAACACAGTTTCTTTTTCCACTTTTCCTAGTGAACTAAAGTTATTGATGTATTGGTATTTTATAGTACTAGTAGCAACAAAAATCGATAGAATATTAAGCTTTCATTACTACTATCCTGTTATAATATTTCTATTTATATTCATTCATTAAGATTCTTTTTCCCATAACATTCTTCATTATATCTTGCACGAATCTTTAAAATATCTATTGCACTAAAATCATTACGTTGTCCAATAATCACATTACTTTTCTGAAAAGCAATAAATCGTTCAAAACCATTTTCCGTTACAATTTAAATATATTTTCGAATAAAGAGTCCTAATAGACCGTCAGTTACTAACAGAAATTTTGTGTCGAGCGAATCGAGATCTTATATCACTTTCAAAGGTCTCTATTAGCAAATTTGTCGCGGCTATTACTGGATACAGGTTCCATGGTAGGAACGTTGAATGCCTGAGTCTGGCAGTGTATCACGACTATTGCAGGAGCTTCCACAGCGGGGAATAGGACGTAACTGTGCCTCATCTTCTTTGTCACTGTCCAGCTCTTGGCATGAAGAAATGGATCTATTTCAGCCAGTATCTCTTTGACGATCTCTCCGACCTGAATTTCGTTGACGTCATGCTGTTCTTAATAAGCTCCAAATGGTTCATAATATAGTGGTCGGGGATGGGCCAACCTTCCTTTACTAAATTTTGATACTTATAGAGATCCTTAATCATATAATTCACGGTATGACTTACCAATGGCATTATTGTAATTAAGTTTCTATTTTTAGCAAATGCTCGCATACTGTAATGCATTACACTTGCATAATCATAATCAAAATTTAAATCGTTTACTTTGTTAGAATTGTACTTCGAAAAATTAATAAACGTTTCTAGAAAAAATAATATTAATTTGTAGTATATTACTCATATTATACCATTATTTTCGTCGCTAAATTATCTTTCTTCTGATCCACAATTACGATTAGTTAACAGATCGGTGTTGTCTTACCTGTTCATGCGATATTAAAACAGGTAAGTGAATATTATTAGCTTACTACACCTATCTGGTAACCAATTGAAAAAATATTTACCAGGTTTAATATTATCCCATAAAATATCCACATAATCATCACGATTTGTTGTAGATTGTTGATGATAAAATCCCAGTACATGCATTAATTCATGAATAATTGTACCACGAACTATACAATTTTCCTTATCCAAATTTACTTTGTGTTCACGGAGCGCTGGGATTAATCCAACATGTGTAAAACAACCAAATTTTTCTGTTACAATATATATCCAATGTTGATCATTTCTTTTCTTTGGTCTAAAATTTATGCATGTTTTCTCTTCAAATGCGTCAAATACTTCTAAAAGGGCAGCAACATGCTGTGATTCTATTTTTAAAACCAAACATATTCAATAAATTTGAAATTACCTTCTTATGGTACACTCCCAAAAAAATATGATTGAAGTATGACGATAATACATAGTGAAAAATAATCTTACCAAATTTTGGATCAATTAAATACGGTATGGTACCATTTGGCCATAATCTAGCTTTACTTGAAACAGCGTTACGAACAGAAATAGCATTATCATCCATAGCTATTATATCACCCTCAAATTTTCCACTTCTTTCCCAGGGATATTCTCCAAAATAATCTTTATCTATTATTTCGTCTGCCAATAAATTTTCTAAAAATACAATTCAATTTCTATTATTATTTTCTTTGAATAGGTACTTATTGTCTGGAAAATATGTTATACATACTTATTCTTAGAAATATAATAAAAAATGTTAAAGAACACCACTTTAACGAATAATTTGAGGTAAAACCCATTTTTTATTAATATATGTACTCAATTTTTTAGAAGCTTTTATTGAACTCAATTTGGAATTTATATGAAATAAATAGACACCCAAAAATTTTATATTCTTCAAAATTCATTTATTTTAGCCAAATGAATAGTTGTCACAATTTTTGTGAAATTCAAATTCTTATCAAGGTTATTAATTTTCAATGGTTTATTGTTTTCTGGCTTTATTGTTTTTAGATTGAATTGTTGGTTCCGTTGATATCAGACATAGAGCCAGTGTAACTGAAACAAATATTTCCCAATTTGGCTTCCGATTAATGGCCTTCATTAAATTTCAATCGCCGTCATTGTGCCTGATAAATTTATTAAATTTTTTTTGTTATATTATTTAAAAAATTATATTTTCTGATATGAATATTTAAATTATCTTAAAACATTAGCAAAGGTTCTTTTTACCGAAGAATATTCTACATGATTTTTATGTTTCGGGGCGCGGTGACCAATGTGACGTGATATCTGAATGTTTGGAAGTATTATCAAATACTATTATTTGGAACAGAATACTGACCCAAATATTTTCAAGAGCTATGTTTGAATAAGTTAGTATTTTTCTTGCTCAAGTGCAAATTTACTTACATCTTTGTGAGGAAACACTTTTTAATCAGGCATTATGTTCCTGAGAGAAATAGTGTTTCTAGTCCATGAAAATTAAAAACATTTTTTTGTTATATATAAATAAAAATCATTATATATTTTTAATTTTGTTTTATTTTTTAAATTTTCTATCCTATTTCAGATTTTCTATCCTTACAGATCAAAATTATAAATTAATTAATTATTTAGTAAAGGTAAGTATTAATTTAATTGTATTAATATATATATACCGGCTTGGTAGGGTGGATATAGCACTTGTCTGTGAAACCAAAGAACGCTGGTTCGTACCCTGGTGTAGGTAATATTTTTATATTTAAATTAATTGAATTTTTCCTGATGTTTAAATTTTCCACTCTTTTTATAGTTAAAATTATCCATATAACCCGCCCTGTTGCCATAAATAATGTCAATTATACATATGTCATAAATCATTCTGTCAGGGGGTGGGAATTTAAATAATCATAAATATATCTCCACTCCCTGGTAGAAGAGTGATTTATGACATAAGTAGGAAAGTGGGATTGCCAGGAAATAGGAGAACATGTATTATAGTCTATCTCAATCATATTCTCCTATTACAAAATATTAAAAACATGTATAAAAATGGCTTGGTTATGCTAAAATAAGAAACTTTTTTAATAGGAGAACATGTCATATAGTCAATCTCAATCATATTCTCCTATTACAAAATATTAAAAACATGTATAATAATGGCTTTGTTATGCTAAAATAAGGAACCTTTTAATAGGAGAACATGTCATATAGTTTATCTCACTCATATTCTCCTATTACAAGATATTAAAAACATGTATAAAAAATGGCTTGTTATGCTAAATTAAGAAACCTTTTAATAGGAGAACATGTCATATAGTTTATCTCACTCATATTCTCCTATTACAAGATATTAAAAACATGTATAAAAATGGCTTGTTATGCTAAATTAAGAAACCTTTTAATAGGAGAACATGTCATATAGTTTATCTCACTCATATTCTCCTATTACAAGATATTAAAAACATGTATAAAAATGGCTTGGTTATGCTAAAATAAGAAACTTTTTTAATAGGAGAACATGTCATATAGTCAATCTCAATCATATTCTCCTATTACAAAATATTAAAAACATGTATAATAATGGCTTTGTTATGCTAAAATAAGGAACCTTTTAATAGGAGAACATGTCATATAGTTTATCTCACTCATATTCTCCTATTACAAGATATTAAAAACATGTATAAAAAATGGCTTGTTATGCTAAATTAAGAAACCTTTTAATAGGAGAACATGTCATATAGTTTATCTCACTCATATTCTCCTATTACAAGATATTAAAAACATGTATAAAAATGGCTTGTTATGCTAAATTAAGAAACCTTTTAATAGGAGAACATGTCATATAGTTTATCTCACTCATATTCTCCTATTACAAGATATTAAAAACATGTATACAAATGACTTGTTATGCTAAAATAAGAAACTTTTTAATAGGAGAACATGCCATATAGTTTATCTCACTCATATTCTCCTATTACAAAATATTAAAAACATGTATAATAATGGCTTTGTTATGCTAAAATAAGAAACCTTTTAATAGGAGAACATGTCATATAACCGATCTAAATTAATTATGTCAATCCCACTTTCCTACTTATGTCATAAATCACTCTTCTGCCAGGGAGTGGACATATATTTATGATTATTTAAATTCCCACCCCCTGACAGAATTGTGATTTATGACATATGTATAATTGACATTATTTATGGCAAGAGGGCGGGTTATAAGATTTTAACTATAAAAAGTGGAAAATTTAAACATCAGGAAAAATTCATTTAATTTAAAAATAAAAATTATTATCCACACCAGGATACGAACCAGCGTACCTTGGTTTCTCAGTCTATATCTGTGCTATATCTACCCTACCAAGCCGGCTTATTTATAGCGATACAATTAAATTAATACTTACCTTTACTAAATAATTAAATAATTGATAATTTTTTTCTGAAAGAAAAAATATGATATTTAAAAAATAAAACAGAATTTAAAATACATAACGATTTTTATTTATAACAAAAAAAAAAAAAAAAAAAATGTTTTTTAATAAACAATTTGATAGAGATTCTTCTTTTCTTATTAAAGTTTTTATACAAAATAAGTAAAATTCTATCACTTTTATATAAAAATAATAATAATAATAATAATAATAATAATAATAATAATAATAATAATAATAATAATAAAGGGTGTCCCAAGATTAACGTCTGATTCGAGCTTCTTGCGTTAATTTTGGAATACATTTATAAAACACAATCTAAACTTCCTTGAGAGTTGCTTAAAATACATTCATTTTCTACTCAATTCTATATGTATTTCTAAACAAATTTGAGCAGACACTACAAAGACTCTAATATTTGAGTTAGTGAAAATTGAACACACGAAATAAAAGATAAAAATTTAAAATATTATAAATTAAATTTAAAAATGTACAAAATATATGAGCTTGTATAAAAATGGTATTTATCCTACTTGCAAGAAATTAGAAAACTTATAATATTTAACTAATTTTGTAAAATTGTAAAAAATTAAATTTTAAAATTTCATACAACTTAATTATTATAATTGAATTTTATAAAGTTAATTATATATTATAAGTTTTCTAATGTTGATGCATATAGGATAAATATCATATTTATCAATTATTCAAGATAAGAACCTTATTATATAAGATAATAACGAGATCTATTTAGATGATTATACTAATTTAGTTTGGGGGAACCTTCAGAGATGGCATTAAATTTCATGAGATAAAAATTAACATTGACTTTCGTTTCTGTTTTACCGATATGTTCTCTGATCTTTCATTAATTTAACCAATATGGAAAACGATATTTTTCATGAAGAAAATAATGCTATATACATAACTGAAAAACCCATTAAAGTTGAACAAGAATTACATACAGAAGTAATAATTAAAAATGAAATAACGGATGGAAATTATTTCGACGAACAACCGCAAGAAATTCAAGCCAAGGGAAAACCATTTTCATGTGATGTGTGTGGTAAAAGATTTACGCTCTATAAAAATTTGATTAAACATAATAATTCTGGCGAACATTTTATAGAAAAATGTTTTCCATGTGATGTTTGTGGAAAAACGTTTACTCGACAAAGAAATTTGGATGAACACAAACTAATTCATACTGGAGAGAAACCGCATTCATGTGACGTTTGTAATAAAACTTTTACCCTGCGATGTAATTTACTTAAACATATGCGATTTCATACTGGCGATAAACCGTATTCATGTGATATTTGTCATAATACTTTTACTCTACGTGGAAATTTAGTGAAACATAAACTAATTCATACAGGTGAAAAACCGTTTTCGTGTGATGTTTGTGATCTATCATTCAGTCGACAAAGTTATTTAGTTCAACATAGTCGAATTCATACGGGAGAAAGACCTTATTCGTGTGACATTTGTGATAAAACATTTACGCAGCAAAGCAGTTTAGTTGCACATAAACGACTTCACTTAGAAAAACCTTTCGCGTGTGGTGATTGTGATCAAACGTTTAGAAATCAAAGCCATTTAATTAAACATAGAAGACTTCATACTGGAAATAAACCATTCTCATGTGAAGCTTGTAATAAGAAATTTGCATATAAAATTTCTTTAGTGAGACATCAAAAAACTCATTCATTCTAGTTTTATATAAATAATGTAAATTATTGTTGGATTTTTTTTACAAATAAAAACACTTTTACAAAAACAATTGTTTCTATAATTTATTGAGAATTTTTGTTTTGATTAATATTTTTTTAACCGACTTCAAACAAAAACGGAGGATGTTATCAATTCGACTTTATTTTTTATTTTTATGTTTGTTACCTCAGAACTTTCGACTGGGTGAACTGATTTGGATCATTGTTTATCTGTTTGAAAGCTGGTGTGGTCCCATTTCATTTTGGTCAAGTTCTGACAACGGCATCCATGAGAAAACCATAAAAGTCTTAAATTTGCATAAAGTAGTATGAACCGATTTCGTTGATTCTTTTTTTAGTGACAAATTAGTTAGTGTACTTAAGATTCACTAAAAATCACTAAATAAAAAAACTTTTAACTAAAAGAAAAACTTTTCCAAAAGAAATTAATATGCACTAAAAAGTACAAAAATAAAGATAATATAATGTAGTTAAAATTATTGTTATTATGAAGTCGGTGTCAGCCAAGGAAACAACTCTGACAGACCAGTTTGCTACATTTGCTTGGCTGACACCGACTCCAAAAATAACAATAATTATAACTACTATATATTATAAATTATTTCTTTACTTTTTAGTGCATATTAATTTCTTTTGAAGTCGATTTTCTTTTTGTTAAAAGTTTTTTTATTGTCTCGACTTAAGATGAATTCTCGATCAAAAATCCTAGTTATAAGCAAATACAGGGCCGGATTTAAATTTCTGCCGCCCTGGGGCACTTTAGAAAATGCCGCCCTATGACTGAAATTTTATTTTAATAGTTTTGATATCTTATTTTAAAAAAAATTAGAATAACTAATTAATTGCAGAAAATTTATTATTATTTATTACTGTTCTTTTAAATTAAAATTAATTAGTATTATTTGATAATTCTCCAATTTTAGGAAAATTCATTGATCAATTAAAGTTTCTGTTATCAAAAAGACATACATAATTTGAAAATATTTTTAATTCTTCAAAAAAAATTAATTTATCTTCAAAATTAATTTATCAATTCCAGAAAATAAAAATATCAAATTTTATTTTTGCAAACCTTTATGGAAATAAATTAATTAAACTATTTTAATAGTTTTCACTTAAATTTCCTATATTATAATATACAAAATTTTGATTTGATACATAATGCATAAATTATATTTCTTGAAAAATAAAATGTTTATTTAAAAGAATTAGATAATTATATATTGTATAGAAAATATTTTCTCACATTCCAAATTTTGCCGCCCTAGAAAATTTGCCGCCCTGGGCACTAGCCCCGATAGCCCCTAGTGTAAATCCACCACTGAGCAAATATATGCGATATGTTAACCATGGATCTCATTAATCTTGCATAAGATAAAAAGAAATAAGAATCAACAAGTCTTTAAACTCTCACTGAGTATTAACATAGGACCAAAATAAAACATTAAAAAAATTTGATATGAATGAATTATGTTTTATTCAGTAATTACAATAATTATTCAATGATATTTACAAATATATTACAAGACAAATATTATATATATATATAATAATTATATTTATATATAAACACGTGTATGTATGTTATGTGTATGTAAAATGATGTGAAAAAAACATCTACAATGTTCGCTTATAACAAAGCGTCTATAATATTAATATTATATTTAATAATAATAATGAATAAAATAAATTAATAACTTATATAAAAAAAAATTGTATTTTTATCGTTATGTACAGTTAGTTATACATACAGTTCGTTGTAAATTAATTGGTCTATTCTCTCAACCCCTTTTTGAACAATATTTAATACACGTAAAACGTGACACGCCACCTTTATAATTTATATTTTCGGGGTAAATTCAAACAAAAAATACGTTTTAAATTTGAAAAAAAACCACCCACTAATAAAAATACGACGTTCATTCGATTACTACATTAATTCATTATTTTGTACATTGAGATTAGACGATGCTTATAAAAAAAGGAGGGGAGTAGTAAATTTGCGCTAAAAATCTTAACATCTAATATAATAACAAACATATAAAAACTTGTATATTTTTTTTTCATTAACAAAAAGAAAATTCACATTTCACATTAGTCACCCACCTATTCCAAATCTTTTCGTTCTTGTGATTCGATTAGTCTTGCGTTTGTTTCCATTCCCATGGATTTGTGCAACAACTGTTACGTTGCGGAATACATATATTTTAGGTTTTTTTGGATGGAACTATAAAATTTAATTCTTAGTATTGTCTAAATAGCAATATTATTTTCACATAATATTTGGTTTAAAATATATTTTCTTGTTTCTAAATTGACTGACATGGTGTTTTGTGTTTTCTTTTATCGTTTAATACATTTTTCAACAAAATTTAATCAAATTAATTTCATAAAAATTTAAAATGTTATAAATTAGCCATCTATGCTGTATAATCCACATTTGAATTGCACCAATCTGTAAATAAAGAAAAAGAAAATTAATAATGTTTATAGGTAGAAACAGGAAAAGTGTGGAAACATTTCAGATTTGTTAGTTATTTTTAAATCTAGGATGAATTCCAGCATTATGTGATAAGATTTTTCTTACAGATTTATTAAAAACTACTCTATTAGACTGATACAGTCATTTCAGGACCATACGCAGGAATCATCCGACAAGGGGGGATTCAAACTTTTGTTCATCCTGTTAAGTCAATAAATACAAGAAACTTTTTCCGAGTAAGAAATAATTTTATGATGTCAAAATGTGATATTCGTCACTATTTTTCAATCAGTTACTTCTGCAAGGTACAGAAAACCTCTACATCGCGATTTATATTGAGCGAAGGTAAATCGTTTAGCCGATCATCAGACATTGTCGATCTAAGGTACATTTTGAGACGACGTAAACTTAAAAAGGAGCGGTCGGTCGTCGTTGTTGTGACAGACAAAACTGCTAGAACGCGATGCATTTAGTAGAGATTTATAAACTGAACTTCATTGCAAATATCGAGTGATTCGTCGCTGAAAATTTGTCGACCCAGATGTCACGGAAATTATGGTGCAAAATTGAAGAATATGTTTCTAAAAGCAGAGAGCTAGACTCTTCATCAAATTTTTCACATAATGGGCCGTATACTATGAAAACCGAACATATAATTTAGCGACAATTTTTACATATGATTTGTATAAATTATGACCTAAATTAAAAAATGTTAAATAGATTTAAACATACCTTGGTCAGCTCTAAAACCCATAAATTTCTATAAATTGTGACAATTCAACTCTTTGAATGAATGCTATTATGTTGTGCTTTCTTTTTCCTTTGTGCTAGCATATCATAAAATGGATTATGACTAATTGAATGTCGTAGTCTTGTCATCCATTCAACTTTGTCCTCTGCTGTGGCTGCAGACATTCTATATACTGTATGTTTTCCTTCTACAACTTTTCCTTCTGAATCAGTTTTGCATGCTTTAATAAAATCAGCTCCACCGCTTGCAAACAATTCAAAACAATGAGGTTTATGTCGATCAGTAGCCTCACGAACCTGCAAAATGAAATTAGGATTGATTACTTAACGTTTATTAAAGTATTTAAAAAGATGTTCTTAACTGAATAACATTGGTCTACATCAAGAATGAGCAGGATGTACATCAAGAAGGCATATTAATAGAGATAGAAAAATTAATAAAAACTGAAATAAGGTCAAATTTTGTTTCTTTTTTATTTTTGAGAATGATTGAGTACAAACAACATATCAAAATTAAAAAACCTTATTCGATGTATTTTGTAGGTATTTATGTTTTAAATAATTTTAAAGAAATATATGTATACTCACGGAAATATTTTCTAATGGAATAATTCCCCTAGGCTCTTTGTCAGTTGTATATTCAAAGTAATATAAACAATTATCATTTAATATAAACCATCGTCGTTTCCAACTCTTGTATCGTCCACCTTGTTTCCACAACCAACCTTCCTTGTCAGGATTAAAGAATGTATGCATCAAATCATTTCCATCGTCTTCAGGTATTTTAAATGGTTCAGTTTTTATACTACTATATAAACTCTGTAGAAAAATAAACAAATTCGTTATTAATTTCATTTCTTTAATTAACATCAATAATTCATACTTACAATTAATAATTCTTGAGGTAGATCGCCACCATTATCGATTCCTCGATTCATTGAAATAAATTGTTCAGGACTAGGTTTGTCTTTTACACTTGGATTGTGCAACGAAGTATTTAGCATAATTATAGCAAATGAAAGTACATAGCATGTATCTGTATTTGTAAATATATCAGGATTTAGTTGGCAATAACGTTGTGCAAAACATTCCATCATTCTATCAATTTTTTGTGCTTCACCTGGTAAACGAAAACTCCATAAGAATTGTCTGAAATAAAAAATTATTAAATATTAGAATATTTATTGATTTTATTAAATTCAATGAAATTGAATAATAATTTTTTAAGAGGATTAGTTTATTTTAGAAAATAAGCACATTTTTCTTCTTTTAAACGGCATTCCGAACTTGAGACTTTTAATCCGTTCAAATTTTAACCTTTTATGACTAAAATAAATACATTGATACGATGTAACTCTCTCTCTTTTGGCAAATTCGAAAAACAGACCGGAAGCTCACCGGTAAAATAAATCAAAAATAGTTCTTGACAGAAATATTTACAAAAAATTCTCCCCATAGTTTAATTTCTTAGATAATAACTGTTTCAACATTATCCTATTGTATTATTACTAGATGAGGTTAAATTCTAGCATGTTGTCTAGTTCTAGGGTCTATTTATAACCACCTGTCGACCCAATTTATTTGGACAGAGTATTAACAGTCCTGTGCTTACTTAAAAGACTTGGATACTAAAATTTGACCAATCTTAAGAAATCTCGTGAACGATTGCGCTTGGTACAAGCCCCCGTGATTCGGAAATCGAAATTATAACCTAACATATGAATTTTGTGAGTAAATCTTTCAACCGATTTCATTTTCTAGCATTAATCTTAACATTATCCAAAATTCAGCGGGAAAACCAAGCTTCAAAGAAAGATTTATCGTTTCCCAGTTGCTTGGGCAATACTCATGTTGTAAATTGAGCGTAATTATTTTTGATGAACTTCCAAGGTTTCTGTACTTTTCTGAGGCATTCTTAGCCAATAGCTTATGTTAATTTACTCGATATAATGAATGTCAACATTAAAATAAATTGCGCACACGAAGTAATTCTCAGTAATTATCGTCTTGTGACAATAATTGAAATATTTAAATAAATTCCTTCCCAAACAAAATATACACATAAATATAGTCCAATTATCTGATAGCCAATCATTAAATTAACTAAGGTATATTTTAAGCTATTATTGTCTACTATAAAGCAAAATTAATCAATCATTTATTGATTATTACCCAACTCAGCACACTTTAATATGGTGTTTGTCATTGAAGCGCCATTAAATTATAAAAAATTTATTAACATTGCCAATTTTTCAAGTGTATTTAAATACATAAATATTCAATATTGATAAAATCTATAACTATATTTTGTTGATATCACACAGCCTAGTATTAAATATTAATCATTATCATTATAAATATGGATATAAAATATATTTTGAAGGTTATACGATAAAAAATTTGAAAAGCTACGTATATGTCTACTGTTATGTAAACCTAAATATACCTAAAAACTATTTTCGTAATGTCATTTATATTTCATTACCCAAAAAGATATCTGTTTACTGTTTAAAACCATAGCTTGCGATCAGTTCTTCAAAATAATAAGTATTAAAGATAGTTTGATCCAAAGATGGTAGGTAAAATGTCTACACTTGGTTCCAATTCCCAGTAAAATGGAGAGAAATGTGAAAGCAGCCACCGCTACTATCGATGATATGAAGACTAAAGTAGAAAAAAATTGGTAGGATTGACGGTACGGTAAAATTATGTCATAACATGAAACTCGTGGACGAAGATTGAATAATAAGAAGAACTTATGTTTGCCGGGGCTTTATTCACAAATGGCAACTACCGTAGGTTGTGAAAATTCACGATTTGAAATTTTAATTCACTAAAATTAATAGTTTGGTGTGGTTTGTTGTTTGGAAAGGATCTGTTCATGTACCTACACCGATCTATTAACCAATCAAAATTAATTTCAGATGAAAGATAATTTAATTACCAAAATAATAGGCTTGTCTGGAAAAACCGTTGATAGGAGTGTTTAAAAATCAATAAAATTTCATAAAAATATATCTCATCTGGTTACCAGATGGGTGAAGATCGACCTTATACCGTCTCGTAGACCACATGATTCAATCATTTGAATATCTGATACCGCTTGGCTAAATATGTATAAAAAATCGAATATGATCACCCTACAGTTTCGATTTAGACACTCCGTTTAGAAAAATAATGTCAATTGATTTATTGCAGAATGCAGAATAGATTAATTTATTATATGGCACTGACATTAATTTATTATATGGCACTGACATTTGGTTAGTTCCGAACCTAAAAGGGCTATTAGAAATCTGTAACTACTGTGATTCTAGCATGAAAGTTAGACGATAAAATATTACAAATTAGTTTTACTGCAGTAATAATTTGTCATAAGTTATTTATCATTCCAAACATGTAGTATAACAAAATAAATCTATTTAAAAAGTTTTTGATTTGTTAATTAATTATATCCATTTTTAGATGTGTGATGTAAAACAGTACAATTTTACACATATTTCAGGAACAAAACATTTCTGTTGTAAACACAAACAGAAACCTTTTATTAAAATAAGTGAAAGTTCTAATTAACTTTTGAATACATATATGACCCTTTTATATTAAAAATAATATATAGTAGTATTTTGTATACCCATTTTTTTTATAAGGAATATACAGATGATCCAAGATAACGGATAAACTTTTGGCAAAAAAATTACAAATATTTATAGACAAGTAAATTTAGAGGTTTCTAACCTGGAAGACCTGCTGCGGATATTGGTACGAACTGACGAGAAAATTCAACGTGACTCACTTGGATTTTCAAGGTTTATGGGAATGATCCAGACATCATTGATTAGATGATGCTCGTCGTAAACTATACCCTATTTTTCTGGTAGAGAAATTCAGGATGTCTGAATACTTTTATAGAAAAAAAACTCAGTCTAGATTTTCCGACAACGTCTCCAAGCCATGCTAGGCGGATGAACCCAAATAGTCTGTGCTTAAGATATACTTAAGCACATCGCATCGGTTCCGCTACCAGAACAACTCCATGGGACAGTGATTGTGGGTTTGATCCCGACGGTAAGAAATTTAATACAGTTTCAAGTGACAAAAATGGTATAATTACTTTTCCAAAGTTTTAGTAAAATACTTTTGTTTTGAAAATAGACTCTATGGCTGGATATAATATCGTACAAGCTCCAATAAGAAAATGTATTCTTCTTATGCAGTTAATTCAAAACTATAGTCTTAAAAAAATGATTTTTGTGTGCACCAACCCAAAATTTCGATAAATAGAGTGTAATGCAGGCATAATAAATCACTCTGTAATGTTTTCATGACACATTTGATATTTGCTAACACAAAAACTATCTTTTACTATCTAGAAAATGCTTTTAGTAAATAGAAGTATCTTTCTATATATTTCTATATATAGTTTGTAAAAGTCAACTAACACAAAGCAAAACTGAAATGTATTCAAATGTAGAAAATATTTGACTAAGAGTAAAAATAATACACCATCTAGTGTACATTTCTATCGCGTATTGTGTGAAAAATAGAAAACTAGCACAAATCTCTTTACATTTACACAAAACCGAACAAAAGAGAAAGCGAAACATGACATCAACACAACGATAACATTTTTACTAAAAAATAAAAAACTAGAAAACTCGAATATAATATGTGACCTATTTTCTAAAAGTTCATAAAAATAATATTTAAACATACCTTAAAGCTTGCACTAATATCAGATCTTTGAAGTCATGTAAATCTACAAATGCCCTGAGTACATTCTCATTGAAATCATTCCTTTCACCAAGGTAATCACCAATAGCAGTCTTGTTTAAACCTTCGCCTTTATGTAAAAATTGTGCGATATCTTCTGGCGTTTGTTGTAATAGGCCTTTTTCCACTAAATATTCAATACCTTTCTTTGGATCCATATTGAATTTTTTACGACCAATTGACATCATTTTTGCTTTATTACTATGTTTACTTTCATCCGAACAGTCCAATGACTCCATCTCCGATACAACTTCACCCAATTCATCTTTTAATTGCTGTAACAAAGAAAGTTTCAAAATTAGTATTTTCTAAGTTTTCAAAAAATATTAGGAGGCAAAACTGAATTTTGATAAAAAGTTTGAATAGTAAACTTAGAAATTGTGATAAATTTAGCGTTTGTTCAGTAATCTTTAGTCGCGTGATGAAAATTTTGCTCACGCCGAGCTTTAGATTTTTTTGCTTACACCTTTACTCTTATAATGTATTTAAAAAAACTGTAGGTAGGTTGGAAATTCTCTTAAGTGAGGCGTTCTCTTTCATGGTACCCAGCAAATTTTCATTGCCAAGCTTAAAATTAGCTCCTCTTTCTTATTATTTTTATTGATAACTATTTTATTGAGAAATAAAAATTCCAAAAAACCCAAATTGTTGATAGCTTGAATAAAGAAATAAAAATGATCAAAAACAAATCATTGTAACATACTTCGAATTTTTAAAATTTCCAAAAACTAGAGACCTATAGTAAAAATAACCAGTATTTCAATCAGATTATTTTATAAAATTTCCCATAAATTGTCTTGTCCACTTTTTTATCCGAACAAATAAGAGATTGTGATAAAAAAAGGCCAACACATTATTTTTAAAATAACAGTTGAATAATCCAAAAAAAGAAAATATTAGTTCTTAATAAATGGAATGTTTTTCCTTTCTTCAACTTAATCATTTTAAATGAATTCACTTTGAATAAAGTATAGTCCTTACATATTAAATTCATGGCATTCAAGTTTATTAAAGTACGAAATATTTTCAAAGCAGTATAATAAATAATTGGACATGTTTTGACAGTATATACACCTTTTTAGAGATTCTTTAGTCTGAAATGTAAGTTTTATGCCAAATGAATAAATACATTGGTAGTTTATACACCTTTCTTCAGAAAATTATATTTACACCTATTTTCAGAAATAAGTTCGTTGCTTTGAAAAAGTTATATTTCATTAAAATTTTGTTCGTCTACACAATCTCTACACTTAAGTAAGATACAAAACCCCTACAAAACAATCGAGTGCTCACGAAATTTTATGGAAGGAATCGTCCATAAACTTCTCATTAGCGTCTTAAAGTTATTAGTAATTTTATTTACTCACTGTTTTTTTCACTTTTACCCACTTTATTCTTGTTCCAAACTGTTTTCCGTGCAAAAAATAGCTAATTGGATATTGCATGCGCCAAATTTATCGATTTGTGCGCGACACAAATGTAGTATAGCTAAATAAAAAAGTACCCCGTATTCGTAAAAAAAATAGGTAATGCAATTCGTGAGAAACTAACTTTGTTTATGCTTCTAACTCCATTTTTGATATGCTACTCTGCATTCCAAGCAAAATAGCCTGCTGTCCATGCGCAGGATTTACTTATTTATTACTTAAAGACAATTGATTTGTTAATTAGTTGAAAAAGATGGTTTCGGAACTTTTTGAGAGGTTCATGCACCCAATGGCGTCCTTTTGGATCCGTGTGCCGAAATTTTCTAATAATTTTGGCTTAAAGAAACATTGATGTATAGAAAATTTTGAGGAACCAGATTTCTGCACTATTTATAATAATAATTAATGATTACCAGAGCCGGATTCGCACAAGATAGTCTAAGATCCCAATTAGGAACGACCTTCACCCATCTGTTTACCGGATGAAAGTTATTTTTTATGAAATATAAAATGTTAACAAATATCCCTGCAATGGGTTGCCTAAAAAAATGTAGTCCAGACTACTTTTAGTGAAAATATCAAGAGTAAAATTTTTAGAAATTTTTCACTGACTTGCATATCTTACGAATTTTGATCTACTCGAAAGTAAAAGCCATAAAGAATATGCAGCAGCTATGTTGTTTGCCTTTTTTCGTTCACTATTATCGCATTTATACAAGTTGAAAATAGTAATTACGTGCATCTGTTAATTCATTGACTCGCATATCTAAATAAAGATAATTTTGTTACAATTACGGTGGCATATGATTGGCCACAAAATATTGGTCAAAAATAATGTTTACAAGCTTTCCAAGTTTTGATATTTATATTAAAAATGGTCTGGACCATATTTTTAAAGGCAACCCGTTACAGGAATATTTGTTAATATTTTACATTTCATAAAAAATAACTTTCATTCGGTAAACAGATGGGTGAAGGTCGACCCTAATTCGGATCTTGTACTAAGAACTGTCCTTAGATAATGGCAAAAAATGCCGCCGTAAGTTTCTTAAGCTAGTTCTGATACAATAAAATGCATATACAATTTGAACTGAAGAGAAAAATTCCACGCAAATCTTTTTTATCGATGCTATTTGCTTAAGAATTCGCCATTGTTTCAGAAAGCGTATGAATCATGATTGGAAAATTATACGTTTGGTTGAAAATATGTTTGTCAAATTCAAAATCATTAAATTTTTTCAACATCTTCAAAACTTTCCGTCATATCTGATGTAGATTAAATTCACATGTATGCAAAAATATTTAGACTCTTCCGAAAATTTGTCGCCCAAGGCCATGGCCCTGATGATTACACATCTTTTAACAAATGTAACGTCAATTTTGATTTTCAGATCCATAGAGAATAAAGCAATTTGAAGTAAATCGAGCACTATTAGATCTGGATAACAAAGTTTCAAGAAAAAAGCATACACAGTTGTTTTTAAAGATCATGGTTCTTTACGAATAACATGTCCAAGAAGGATTTTCCTTTGCCCTCAGCAAGTATAGTGATGAACAATTTAAAATAATCACAACTCTCACCTCATCAATAAACAGTTTTATTGAGGAAATATAATTATAAAAACCAATTTCATCCATTGTACTATCATTTTTTTATTCGACAAAAAAGCACAAACACTCACAATAAATTTATTTAGACAAATAAACAATTACAACGAACAAAACCAAAAAAACACTATGAACTTTGATTAGTAAGAAGTAAGTACACGAAGTAATAATAATAACAAGACCACGTTTTATTATATTTTGGCATCACTGTAATAATATTCATCATACATCACAACACGAAATGTTGGGAAATTTGCCAAAAAAACAATTCACAATTTTATACCAAACACATAATATCATTTTTGTTTTAACATTCCAACAAACAGCAGTGCATAGAATTATTTTGCAGACAAAAATAATTGTTGATCGGATAAACACACGACGCGTAGAAGTGATTAGTTTTCGAGAATAAATAAATACTTGTTAATTTTAATGAAATGAAAGAAGATGTTTGTTTGAGTAATAATCACTTGGAAATTTTTTTTAGTTCGACGCACGCGGCATATATTTCATGTACAGTTAGTAAAAACTTATTATGGTCAAACATTTTTAACTTGATATACAAAAAAATCATAAGAATTTCTTACATCACAAAAATTTATAATAAAGTGAATCATATTTTTAAATGTCGCAATTAGTTTTATTAAATCGATTCCACAGTGGCGAATAATTTTTTACCAGAATAATAAAACATGCTAGAGAATGTTAAACTAACCAGATAAAAATCATTAGGACACATAACACCTTTAATTTAGTTTAATTTTGTGCATTAATTAAAGAGAATAGAAAAAATACACTTGCACCAAGAATCGAACCCGGACCTCTTAGATTCATGCCAAACGTTTTAGCCAGTTCGTCCATACGAACTCTAGACAAGAGTGTTAATTTTTTCAACTGATCGAATTTTTAATTTTGTTTGTGAGTCTCAACATTATTAACTTATTTATTTATTATTTAAAGTACCTCGATGACCGAGCTTAACCTAAATGAATCGATAAATGAACGGTAAAAAGCATGACCGACAAATTTTATCGGAGGAAACAAAACACATGTACATGGGAGCTTTCTCATTTTTTCAAGAACTCCAAGGACTTTAGATCATACTAAGTGAAGCTGCATCTTAAATGATTAAACAAAGAAAACGCACATCGTGTCTTCTGAAAACGCAGTGGCGCAGTGTACGCGAGTAGATTAAATTTTGTAAAATGATTCTAGCGACATTTGAATAAATATAATAGTGATAACCGCCACTGAATTTGCATAAAAGAATCTATAATAATAACAAAAACCATTAAAAAAATTCCAACTCATTATTTTTTCTACGAAGGAAAAACAATGCGATAAAATGAAAAATTTTTGAATATCAAAATGATAACATTGAAATAAATATAGCTTCCACAGACTAAAAGACTTAGTATTTATTATTCAAAATGGGATTTTGAATAATTATTCTGTGCGAGAATTTTATTTCCCAAACAATGTGAAGCATAATTATAAAAATAAACAATATTGTTTAAAATAATTTACCTAAAATATATCAAAATAAGATTAAAGTTACGTCAAATTCAGGAAATAACAAAATATTACACAATAAATATTTTTGTATTATAGGAGAGATTGTAGTACCAGCGATCAAAATTTATATTTATGTGGTTTTTAAAAATATTTTTTAAAATATGTATTTGTTTGAAAATTTAAATTTTAAATAGCTATTGATAAAAGCGTATGAGGCATGGTACAAGATGTGTGTGAATTGACAATCATGATCTTGTTAGCGCATTCAGTAACGGTTTCGACTGCTATTTTTATGGGCTCGGGACGAAGAAGACTTGGTTTTCCGCCTTTTCAAACTTTACCTCCTCAATATTTTACTTTAATGTTTAAAACTAGTATTAAGCAAAGATTTATATAGTGCGCGATTTCTAACACGCTGTTTTCCTTCTATTTAAGTAAACTTCGCTTTCTTATAGTTGCTATCTCATAGATAGACAGTAATTGTCTGTTGAGAAACTCTCGAGTGATTCAAAGTACATTGTATCCAGGGTACAATATCTTACCCTATATTAAATTTAAAAACATATTTTAAATAATGTGAGCTTTGTTCTTTTGTATTATGTATTATTATTTTTACATAAAATTTTAATAACGTACTTTAATGTTTGTAAAAAAAATATTAATTATATGGATAATTAATATTAGTTTTAATAATATGTTAATGAATGTTTTTTATTTTTTATTTCTTTTATCAAATTACTATCGATATTTATTTAACATGCACTTTTTTAAGTTGTAAATATTTTTATTTTTAAAACATTTTTACGTAATTCGCTCTTATTATTTTTTTTATTAAAATATTGTTTTAATAATTCAATAAGAATGATAAAACTATTTTCTCTAAATAATTTATTATCAAAAGCGTCAGCAGATTTCAGGCGCCTTGTAGAAGATTTGAATAAAAAAAACATGAGAAAAGTTTGAATGTAGTATAAATTCTACTTTGAATTTTCACGCATATCTAATTATTACAGTTGGTAGACAAAAAAGTTACAATAACAATAATAGTGACCTATGTGTGCCAATCGAAATCACGCTAAATTTACATTTTTCAGATTGTTTCTATGGAAAGTTACGTTTAATTACACATTTTTTTGTTATTTTAATCGGAAATTTTTACAAAATTCTTGTTAAGTAATACACATTCACTTCAATATATCTTTTCTCACATAATACTAATTAAGACTATTTTTTGCACAAAGATTTATAAGAAAATATTTACCTGATAGTGCATTTTCTAAATGCAAAATACCTTAAAACTGTCAACAATCACATTATAAAATCACAAATAAAATCTTTATTAAGGAAGACTTTTCAAGTAAAACTGAACTACGGAATTCAAATTGAGTTAGATCAATTAATAATTAAACAATTAAGTATGAAGATGATTAATTAAAATGGATTTTACATTCATTACGGTTGTACACAACTGAATCACTAAAAATTTGATAAATAGGTACATAATAATTACCATTCGAATATAAAGTATGAATAATAAATTTTAATTAGGCATTTTAAGACATATATGTTATACTCCTTTTAAGACCAAAAAAGGTAATTTAAAAAGATTAATTTATAGATAAGCCATTTATTTTTTAACAGTCTTATTACCAATCATTTAAAAATTTGGAAAAATTCACAATAATTTAAAGCTTTCACAAGATGAAATTTTGCAAAAAAAACGTTTCAACTTAAAAAAATAGAAAAAATTAAAAAAGTTGTACCGCCAAAACTATGCTATACCTATAAAAACTGGCTTGGCCTCAAATTGTTACAAATGTACCTTACTTTAAAAATAAATATTACAGTTTTTTTTATGAAAAACCAGTTTTTCTTATTTGAAATTTCAATTTTAAATAAGGACATAAAGGACATAACATAGGACGTAAAAATGCTTATACGAATTTTGAATCACGGATTTCAATGAAGTTAATATAATAATATATTTTTAGGTATATTATTGTTATTTTAATCATTTTATGTTGTTATTATTTTAATTATTAATACAATTTACCTATTAAACAAAAAAGTGAACTTTAAACTCTTAAAAAAATTGGCAGACAAAGCAAATAGTTAATACAAAAAATGCAAAGTTTGCAATGATAATAAAATTAAATTAAATTATTCATAAGAAATTGATTATTAAGACCTTCAAAATTTTGTAAATCAATTTATTTTACCTTTTAAATTAAAGCAAATTCAACCAAGTATGTCGCAAATATTTAGTAAACAAATTTAATGTAAGGTCATCAATTAGAACATTTAATAAAATAACATATTATTATTAATATATTGTTTTCAATCAGAATAAAATAAATTGATGATTTTCCAGAATCAATACAAAATACTTAACTCTTAAACAATAATATTGTGATTAATGAACTTTGGAGCAAACAATACACACAAACTTTTTATTATTTGATCATGCAATAAATTTATGATAATTATTTTATTTCTAGAGAGAACAAAACCTCCTTAACTAAACAAATAAACTTTATTATTGTCTGACTAAATCTGTGTCAGACAATATATTCTAGACCTAATAAATTGCACGCATACAAATTACATTAATTTAAGTTTCAGTTAAATTTAATTTAAATAGCCTCACTTTGTGGGCCTTTACGAGAGAAATAAAGTGCTTAATATAGACGCGGTTTCCAATAATGAACAATTTTTGGCTAACGGATTTTGAAAAACAGAAAATCTAGGCAATCATTTGGATAAAAAAAGAGAGAAGTTCAAATTCAAAAAATGTTTTCAAAAAGAAATTTTGTTTTTTATTTTTTTTATTTCGTACAAGTAAAAAGGGAGAAGTCTTAAAAAATCATTTATGATGCTATTGGAGTGACCTTAATCAAAGGCAATTGAATTGTTGATATTTTTATAAAATCTATTCACAAATTTCCTTCTATGAGTCATTTCCCATACCAAAAGATGACAAATGCTTCTTGAAATAATATGTTATTTGATTTCTTGAATTTATGTTTGTTTCAGAAAAATTCTATTTCGCAATATTTTCCTTAATTTGATACAAGTTTAGGAATAAGGCATAATTATTAACACATCATAAAAGTCAATTTGTATATATGAATGTAATTTAAAATAAAATAAAGATTAAAAATAATGATATGGGTGGCCTCTGTTTTAGATGGATATCTGAAAAACGTAGGTTAAACCCTATTATTATTACTATCAAGACACAGTAGATAAAAGAAACAGATGTAAGCAGATAAGTTATTGAAGCTTTTATACGCATTTTTCTCAAAACTGTGTTTTTAAAACTTTCCTCAATCATAGCTCGAGAACGATTCAATCGATTCACTTGAAATTTATAAGATAGACTCAGCACATGTCTGTTAACGCGCAAACTGAACAGAATCATAACTTTCGAGTATTTCTATTTTATTCGTAACGAAAACATATAAGCCAATCAACCGAAATCTTGGAGGGAGTTAACGTTTTCTTCGAGGCACGTGTCTTTAGAGTGATACAACTTCCGTTTTAATGTATATTTTTATTTGGAATTTATTTGACATAATCTTAAAAAAATAACAAATAAATAAAAACCTCAAAGTTCTATCTTTTCACTGTCCGTCAAAAAAAAAAAACTCAAAAAATGTTTAAAAAGTGGGTCGTCACAACTAACAAATCTTGTTTGACATTTTTTTTTGTAAAGTCAGTCTATTGTAATATATAAATGGTATTTAAACAATCAATTATATGTCGTCAATCTCGAAATTAACTCCGGAATCCTGAACTTTTTATGAAAGCAATGAAAGCAAATTTTTTTTACCTTAATAGGATATTTAATTTTAGATGCATGCGATAAATCCCACACAGAGGCTGATCGAGGTGTTGTAGCCGTTGAATATGGGCCATATTGTTGTAAATTTGTAACACTATTTGCACCATTTGAATGTTTTTTACCCGGTCGACGTAACGATGAAAACCATCCGGTAAACGATGGTTTACGATCACGATGCCCATGTTGCTGTTGTTGTTGTTGTGTTTGTGGGGATGCATTTTGTTGTTCATGCATTATATTTAATGTTGAACCACCAAATAAAGAACTTTTCGATGTAAACACACTTTGTTGTTTCTCATAAAAGTAAACACTATTACTACCATTAATTACAGTCTCTTTTTTTGTATAATATTGACATTTTTGATACGTTTGAATTGTATTTAAGGTTTCCATTAAACAATCAATTTTTTATTCCAAAACAATAAATTAATTTTGTTGTGAGAGAGACGTGTAAGGCACATAAGTAAGAAATTTTTGCACTGATCAATTATTTATTTTCACTTTGTGTGTTTTGCACTATAAAAAAAATAAATAATAAAAATAAGAAACGTTGTTTATTAAAAACAAAATTGTAATCTCTCAAGAGGTCATAATTAGTGTGAACCAAAATTTCCACTCCATCATAAATATATTTTCATGTTTTTATTGAATGTAACCTTGACAATCGTGATTTGAATTTTATACAAAAAAATACATACAACACTAATAACACATTTAATTTAAACTTTGTATTTTACATGTTGGACGAACAAACGCGAACAATCATAAGCGCAAGACAGCGGACTAACAACACTTCAGTTGGTGTTTCCTAATGAATACGTAATAGTACACTGAATTGGAATTTACTGTATGATTCTTTTTTTTAAAAGTTATCAAATGATTGATATCATGTGTTTGTGGGTTTTATTATCATACATATTGTTTAAACATCACTCATAACTCATACATTTTTGTATTTTGCATTACGTTATTGGATGTATGTTTTCTGTTGATAATTTGTGATTATTTTTTAGTGACACATGCTACTTGATTTTTAGGATTTTGTAACAAAAAATTTTGCTTTAGTAACATAGAATTTATATTATTACCATACTAGCTTGATATCCGCCCGCTTCGCTGAGCTTAAAAGTAAAAGCCATCGCTTTATAGCCTCCACCTTTCTTGATCTCACTTATTCCCCTTCCATAACACTTGAAGAATTGTTTTACACAATTTAATAAATTTTTAAGAGTAAAATAGTCATAATTCATTGAATGTATCCGAAAAGATGGCCATGAATTGTTTGACATTTACTATTTAAAATTTTTTACAGAAATCTTTAATTTATGATTCAAAATGGTGATCATAGATGGGGCAGTAAAATATATATCTTTATAAATTATAGCTCATGTGTTATTCTGATGTATGAGCTATATTAGTAGGTTTTTAGTGAAAGGCTCACTCTACTCCATAACCGATGCTCGATAGATGAACAGTTTAAATTAGAAAGTTGTTATTGATAAAAAAGTAACATTTTTTTCGCAAACCGTACAGTTTAGACAAAAATGGACTGAACAATTTTACCCAAAATTGTTTTTTCGTATAATTGTTTCTGCGAAATCTATTTATCGAGTTTCAAACATATGTCAACTTAAAAAAGATACCCTGTATATATCCACATATATATACACCGGTCAAACACATAACCTTTCGCAGTTGTCGGGGTAAAAATTATCAGTACTATTTTATTATTTTGGAAATTATTTTGTTGCAGAGTTTGCTACATTTTTGGCTAACATGATGTGCATTAAACAATCCATGATAAACATGCTTTCAGATGATAAACATGATCATGCCAAAATCATAAGTTTGACTTTTGTTTAAAATCAATTATTCAATAAGTCATGATAAAAAATGAAAATATTTAGATAAATGTGATAAATACGATCATCTGACGTAAAAAATTAACCTAATAATTACATTAAATTTCACACTTCATCGATTTTCTTATCATAATTATTTTCCTAACAAAACAGTATCACTGTATGTCAGTTTTAATACGGATAATATTATCCCCACATAATATCCAGAATAAATATCTTCTTCCAAGAAGGATTTTAATGATATTTATAAACATTTATTCAATCATTTTAAGCTTCCTTATTACTAGGAACAAAATGATAATTATTTGTCATAGTTCAACCGACATTTAAATGTAGAATTAGCCACTTTAGTTTTGTTATGATAAAATATTTATTACTTGGAAAATTGAACCCTAAAAATTGTTTTCGGGAAAAACTACTTCTTGTGAATTTTCAATAAAAAAGTTGGTAAACAATTTGATAGAATTGTTATTGTGTTTATTATGTCAAGAATTACTGGCTAATCATTCTGACGTTGTTAATGCATTATTCCTTACAATAAATATACAGAGTGATTCGTGATTGAATGGTCATAGTTTAAGAGCGTAATTTTTAACAATTTTCAGTCACTATTAAATTTAACCAATAAAGTAAAGACATTGTTTAGTAAGGTAGTTTAATGTTTTATTAATTAAAAATTTTCAATTTGTCACAAATCTAATTTAAGTTTAGATTCAAAATGCTCTCCTGTTGCTACACAACACATGGAATTACTGGAATTATCAGGTTTACCATGGTCTTTTTCAGTCTAGCTTTCAGACAGGATCATTTTTAATCGAACCACTAAGTAACATAATGTACAAAAACTGAAATGATTAAACATTTATAAGAAAACAATTTATAAAGAATGCCTTAGAAGTTTCTGAGTTAAATAAATATTTTAAATGTAAATAAGGGTCAATAAAATTCACCTACAAAATCCTAAATCCCATAGAATATGTTGTCTAAATGTTAATACGATAAAAGAAACTAATTATTATCACATCGTAAGATAAACAGAAAGTAGGATTTGTCCATGTTAGTACAGCTGTACAGTACTTGATTCACAAGATGAAAGATATTTTATAATGTAGATTTAGGTAAAGGAATTATTAACAACTGTATTATAAGGACAAGGTGATCCAAGAATGTCAGGCATAACTCAAAATATTACGCTTGGATTTATACCAGGTTGTTCAGTAACATGCCAGCGTAATATGTTAATAAAGCGTAACCAATTCAGTTCGCGGTATGCATAGAGTAGCGCGTTAATTTAATTGATAGCTGTGATGGGCCGGTGTAGTGCATGGTTTATGCATGAAGGAGATGCACTCAGCCTTTCAAAGTAATTGAGGAGCTGATAAATGAAGTTATCAGTGGAAAAGGTGCTAAAACACATATATGGTATCACATTGGGCTGTATAGCCTAAGTGTATCTATGCTTCGTGGACAGCCAATATAACAAAAACTTAAACTATTTTTCATTAAGTATAATTTTCAATATTATATTTAAACCATTGAATAAAGTAATTGTTTATGGAAACTATAGGGAAACGATAATAAATAACGGCACACGCTGCTATAAATGAAAAGCCTGTTATTAAATAATAAAAATATTCATTCTTATCAGCCCGAATATTTACTTAAGCACCCTTTTACATGTAAAGTTCTAAAATTATGACGTCAATAGTTCTCCCACATATTCTAGGAAAAATATGATATATTCATTGACATAATGTCATCAAAAAACGATATTTTAAAATATAAAACTTTTTTTCATTATTTAAAAAGTTGTTGAAAACAAAAATATTAATTAAATTTCTGCATTTACAGGTACAAAAAAATCAAATTATTTCATAAGAAAAATAATAAATTAATAATTGAATATAAGAAATACGGTGTTTAATTAAAATATGACGTCATACTTTATTACAATATCTTTTTAATTTATTTTTCTGCAGATTTTCAATAATATTGACTTAAAAAATTAAACTTCTTATTTCTTAAAACTTAAGAATATATTACTTTCTTTTTCATCATATCGACAGAGAATAATTGAAAAAATGATTTTATAACAAAGCTAAAAACAACTTTTTTTTAGGTAATACCATTTTCTTTTACGCTAGTATTTGCTGGAAATTTGTAAGGCTACTTTTCATTTGATTTAGACACTTTTACTCGAAAGTTTTATTTACCTGAACATATGCAATTAAGGTACTATATATGGTCTGGAAGAAACAGGTTATCGAGGAACTAATGGTAATGTAATGAACCATAGATGTTTATCGAGTGCTTTAATCTAACCTTGCTTTATCCGATCAACGGTCTATACCAGTCAATGTGCTGGTAAAATTAAAGAACGCCAACCATATTTTTAATTTTTGTTAAAAGTACTAATAAGTTTAATTTAAATATGTAGTTACAAATAAACAGGAAGTCGATTTATCAGAAGACTTCCCGGCTTTGATAAAATATTTGTGTAATTTAAGTTCATTGTGAAATAAAACTATAATGCAAAACCACGTGCGATTTAAATTGCGTGGAAATTTAGATTATTTTTCAGTTGGTAATGAAATTAGTTATACACGGTGTTTTGTTAATGATAGCGGAAAATTATTCCAGTAAATTAAGCTCATCAAGACAAATGGAAAAGCTCTTTACTAAATTTCGATCTGAAGCCTGATTCGAGAGATGGGAAAATAGAAAGAAAACAGAATACGCTGTATTATAAGTTAAATTAAAAATACGAAATCAGGTGAATAAATCCAATTTGCCGCATAAACGTACCAAATCAAATAGTGAAAATTTATCCAATAGAAAACGACAATATTATCAATTTAAATTTTAAAGTAGTTTTTTTTTGTAAACGGAATAAATATAAAATCGAATACGAATATCCGGTATTATATAAGATGATAGAAAAGTGTGAAAAGGAAAAGATAATTTTATAAGAAAAATAAAACAAGAATAACGTAATCAAATTGAACAAGTATCTATTTCATTATATAAAGAAGGTGTATGAACTCGCATTAAATATTAGGTCTAGACAAAACGTCTGCTTTGTTCATATAGGTGTTGTATTATTCGAAGTACTTAGATCGATTTTCGGAACTTGAAAATGTCGTAAAACGTTATACGTTGCATACATAAAGTTTATGTTCGCTAAGTGTGGAAACAAATATTAGAAACGACATAAACTGCATATAATACACCAACAACCATTGACTACTCGATACGGGAAGTTCAAAGACACTAAACAAACCACCATTTCTAATAAATGAGAGAATATACGTATGTTGTTTGCCGGTCCCTGAACGGGTGGCGGCATATCGCATGATGGTTACGTTAGTTGAACATCTTTGTGTCCTTGTCTTTTATCAAACCGACATGGCAATGTATTTTACGTGTTTAGTTTACGGTATTATTTGTGATTTTAGTTTAAGCTTATAAAATGCTACACA
This sequence comes from Chrysoperla carnea, assembly GCF_905475395.1. NCBI lineage: Eukaryota > Metazoa > Arthropoda > Insecta > Neuroptera > Chrysopidae > Chrysoperla > Chrysoperla carnea. The sequence continues at coordinate 14,562,739 of NC_058339.1, forward strand.
AGATTGATACTTTCCATATTGAAAGTTTTTTTTTTTTCACAATGATTAAATATGCCGACCAATAATTGTACTATTCCATTGTTTATTTAAAGATTTACAAAGTTTATTGTTTTAACAATTTTTTTCCTTTTATTTTAAACAACAGTTTTTTAAACTTAGTAGCAGATCAGATTTCATTGATGTAGTTTTATTATAGAGAAAAAAACCGTTATAAAAATATGCCAGTTTAATGATTTTCTAAACAGTTTATATGTTATCGAAATGATCTTTCAGGCCGACTATTTCAGCGTAATTTGGTCCAGAGATAATATATTTATTGTTTTTATCTCTCCATTTTGTAAGGAAGCTATTTCTTTTATTTATGAGTTAATTGTTGAAATACCATGTTTAGACAATGTTGATTAGGCAAACCTTTGATTTTTACGTCATGCAAATAAGATAGTCATTCTAACACACAAAGTAATAAGAGTATCTTTCTTCTCAGTGAACGTATTATATGTTAGTACCTGGATAACCGAGCTTCCTTAGTATTTTTTCACTGAAACCTAGCCAATAGATATCAGGAAAAGTCATATTTTTCAGTTTATGTTTCACTTTTTCCTGAAAATACGGAAAAACGACATTTTCGCAAAATGAAATCTAGCTAGGTCAATTTTTTGTCCCAAAAACTCCTTGCCTACGAAATTTCATGAAAATCGTTGGAGCCGTTTCCGAGATTACAATATCCTTGACCAGTTACTCTAGCTAAACATAACAAATCTTCTCTCTAACGGTGAATCCGGAAGACATAATAGTTGTAGTACCACTGAGACAGATTAGATCGGCGTTTTGCAAGGAACAAATTAGGCACTATGAATTATTCGCTAAAAAGGCTATGCTATGTAAACATAGTGTGGAAAATACTCATTCTTGCCGATCGCATAACTATTTTGGATCAACTTTTAGACAAAGAAAAATGTCAAGCTATTCGATATAGTTAAAGAACGAGAACTTTCAAAAATTTTACAAAAAACAGCTTATTTATAAGTCTCGAATAATGCTTTTTCCGTGAGCGCAAGTTTGCCCTCGATTATTTTTTTAAAAAGGAAATAACATCAATATATTATTGAACACTATTATCAGTAATATAGTTTCAGATATAAAGTTATCTACATGTTAATGTCATATTTTATCTTGCAACCAACCAACTACATGTTTATGGTCTATGATAATAATAAATACACATTAAATATACATGAAGATAGATTTAAGACAGAAATTTATGCTTCTATGAATAAGTTTATACTGTCTATGCTCAATGTAATATAAGTTTTTAATTCATTTTATTATTTTCACTTTCATATAAATTTCATCTTCTTTCTAACTGAATACACTATACAACTTTCTGTGCTTTTTCTTTTCATACTATAAAGGCTATTTTCCAACTGTTTTTCTATAGTGCAAAATTAATTTCATGATAAATGTAGTTTAAACTTGAAGATAAACGAAATAGATTACTTTTATGACGTTCGAATATATTGGGTGTCCCATTAAACTTGAGACAGAGTTGTAACTAGAAAAAAAGGTTTTACAGAAAAATGTTTGAAACAAAAACTGTAGAGCATAAAAAGTAGAGTCAGAATTGTGACATTGTTCTGTACTAACAAGGCCTTTGAAAAGTCAACTCTTGCTCAATATTGGAAAGAGGTAGGGGCTACTGGTAAGAGGAAAATTCACTTTTCCTGTTAAAATAAGAAAGTCTACTCTAAATGACCTTTCATAGAAAAAACCTAGTACCAAAAGTTCCTTCTCTAATAAAAATATAATAAATTTTGCTTTAAATTTCTGTCGAATGTATTCATTTTACGAAAAAATTTTTCGAACAAAGATTGTAGGGTTTGTTGAGACAACTTTCCAATTTAAACTATGCTTTTATTTCTCACTAGTAAAGAGCAAGAGTTATATTTGTCGAGTTGCAGCTTAGTTTCAAGTTAAATAAGACACCCAGTATTATGTTTATATAATTTATTTAGTATAACGAACATTAAAAGTGAAGTTTCGTCTGGTATGCATACTATATTCATCATAGATGAAAGATGTAATAAAAATAACGTTTGGTGAGCTTTGTTGAAACGTCACAGTTGAGTTAAATTTTAACCAAACCAAGAAATAGACCAAAGATGCAAACTTTTCTCGACTAGCCATACCTAACTAATCGCTTGGCCTTAATTCAAGCGGGGCTCTTAGTAAAATCTCGTGATTAAATAGAAAGTTCATGTCTCCACAACCTTAATGTTATGTCAATAAAACTTTTATTTTAGATATTGCGTGTTATTATTTTGAAATAGTCGTATAAAATAATTGTTTCTATAAAATTTTTTTGAATCGATTATTTACATTTTTTTTATATCAATTCAGATTAAATTTTTTTAATCAATTCTGTATACATATAATATTAATTGATAGCAATATATGTATGTTTCGATGTACGGTTTGAATAATAAATTTTTTTGGAGTAATTTGTTTATTAAATGTCATCACTATTTAGGAATCTGGTTTATTTAAATTTGTTTTAACCTACGTAGTAGTATTCACAAAAATTTTTAGCTAAGCGAGTAACTGTAATAGTAAATGTAAGTATAAAATATAAAAAAAATTTTTTGCCAGAATATTAAGGTAAAATTTAGCTAGGAAAAGATAGATTATTTCTAGATGGGTGGAGGTAAATCGACTACTTTCCAATTTGGCAATAACCAATATGGGTTTTCTGTGAAAAATTAATTTTTTTCATTTTACAAAATTGGTCTGTTAGTAATTTGCTAAAACCACCACCTTCGTATTCTTGGAATCGTTTTTTTAGCTTTTTCAGTTGATTACGAAGGTTAAAAAAAATTCTTTGTAAAACTTTCAACCATATTGTGGTTATCGTTTTTGCTCTCTAAAATTCGATTCCTCCTTTGGAAACTTCTGGAGTATTTTAAACGCTATTAAAATATACTAGTCAATGGGTTTTTTGAAGACGCTAGATCTGGAAACAATCGGATTTTGGTTGTATGACAATTGGCAAAACTCTCAAAGCTACCTTTTGCACACATTTGGTTAAGCGTAGAGTAAGTGTTGATTGACTACTATGTAAGCAGTCCAGCTAACGATCAAGATTTAGCAGGCTCTAGGTATAATAAACATATTGCCAAAATAGTTATAGATATGTTAATCTTATCTTTACATTATTCAAGAAATTTTTGTATCGACGATAATATATATTTTCATAAACGAAAAATTTAATTTATCGCCATTTATTTTGACTAATTTTTCACATAATATTCAACAGTTTTTAATCAGTTGATGTCATAATATTCTAATATGGTATTATCCTTCCATTTAAGGTAGTACTATCGGTAATAGACTTTGCATTCAGAATTAAATGAAACTTGGCATAGTTGTCCATTATTATATTATAATTAACCAGTTAAATTTAAAAGGGCCTTCAGAGAACTGAAAAAAAGATATTTTAACATTGAACCTTATGGGAAATCACAGATTTTATTTTATTTCACAAAACTAGATGTTCAGATTTTCAGTTCTCTGAAGACCCCTAAAAATTTAACAGGGTAATTATGATATAATAATGGACAACTATGCCAAGTTACATTAAATTCTGAAAGTCTATTACCGATAGTACTACCTTAAAAGAAAATTAAATATAAACAAAATATACTTCGTTAATGAATACCGATACTCCAAAGAGAACTTTGCACGCTGTAATCTAACTCTTCGTTCGAGCGGACAGTAAATCAAACCAAAATAAAAGAGAAGTGTGTGGAATTTGTCATTTATGTAATAAAATGACGTGAGACAGTATAATTTGTACTTACAAACATATAATTTAAATATTTAATATAATTATGATTATTAATTTATTTTAATAAATATTTTTTTTATTATAAAGGGTGTCCCAAAATTAACGCAAGATTTGAATTACATAGAAAACACAGTTTTTAGTCTTTTGATTGTAATTTTTTATTGATTCATTAAGTACATAGAATAGGGTTATTTATGGAATAACACATCGGGAAAATGGCCTCCGCGGCTTTGCATACACATACGCACTCGTTTGTCGAAATTTTCCATGACCGTTCTGCATAAATGTGGCTGAATTTCGTTGATGCAACGTTGAATCTCCTCCTTTAATGCACGCGTAGTTGTGGGCTTGTTGACGTAGACCTATGATTTTAGATATCCCCATAAAAAGAAATCTAATGGTGTTAAATCACACGATCTAGGGGGCCAATTCTGATCACCGAAACGAGAGAGTACACGACCTGGAAATGTCTCATGCAATAATTGAAGTGTTTCACGGGCTGTATGGCATGTGGCACCGTCTTGTTGAAACCACATATTAGCCACATCAATATCATCCAATTTCGGCAAAAAGAACCGTGTTATCATGTCGCGATATCGAGCAGAAGTAACAGTCACTGCTTGACCAGCCTCATTTTCAAAAAAGTATGGTCCAATTATGCCTCCAGCCCAAAATGCACACCAAACTGTGACACGTTGTGGATGCATTTGTTTTTCGACAATCACATGTGGATTTTCAGAACCCCAAAAGCGGCAATTTTGGCGATTTACAAAGCCATCAAGGTGAAAATGTGCTTCGTCGCTTAGGATGAGTTTGCTCGAAAAATCAGCATTCATTTGTTGTTGCTCAATAATCCATTCAACAAACTCTCTTCGCTGTGCATGGTCATTGGGCTTCAGTAGTTGTGTTAATTGAATTTTGTAAGCATGGAGACACAGATCTTTAGTGAGTATTGTATACGCTGTAGAGAGCTTCTTGAAATTTGCAATTCTTGTCCACGACGCCGAATTGAGGTTCCTGGATTGTCACCGACACTCGCACGCACTGCCTCTATATTGACATTTGAACGGCTTGTTTTTGGACGACCAGTGTGTTTGGCGTCTCCCACGGATCCTGTCTCTCGGAATTTTTCAATTAATCGCTTCACAGTTGACGAAGTTAAAACATTATTCCGACCATATTTTGTATGAAATTTTCGAACTACGGCCGCCAAGCATTCATTATTTTTGAAATATTGCTCAACAATGAAGACACGTTGTTCTATTGCGTAACGCTCCATTTTTCCTAACCCTAAACTGTCAACTGTCGATTTATTTTGTTTTTAGGGTTGGCAACACTGTACTGCATAAATGGCGGCAAATTCAAATCTTGCGTTAATTTTGGGACACCCTTTATTAACCATCTGTATAGTTTAAACGTCCATGACCGAGATGCCTGAACAATTTTTATCCCACAAAATATTTTCTACGTATTTAAAATATCTGTGTACGTTTTTTGCTGTGAATGCAGACGACATTTTTATAATTATTGCTCATGTTTTATAGTCCTTGTTTTCCGTGCATTTTAATTTTATGCAAATTAATTTGTTGAAATTCAACACAATAGAGAAAATGTACAATCTAGTTTATATCAGATGATATTTGTAATAAAGTTAGTTAAGTTTTTCGAAGGGATTGTTTTACACAACTGAAATATATGCAGTTTTCAATTTTTTAAAGTGTAAAATAGTCATAATTCATTGAGTATACCAGAAAAGATGGCCACGAATTGTTTTACATTTACTATTTTATATTTTTACAGAAACCTTTAATGCATGGTACAAAATGATGATTATAGGTGGAGCAGTAAACTGTCAGATTAGAACTTTGCCTTGCTGCTTTTTATTTGAAAAAATCAGCGGTGTTTTATTAATTCAGATTGTGTAAAAATAAATAGAAAGGAATGAATACTTTATTTTGCGTAGGTACTAATATTACTATTACTATTATTATTGCTATAATTAAATACAAATAACAATAAACTTTGTGAGATTACCTCAAAGTGTATTAAATATCATAATATGCACTTTTATATTGCGGTTGACATAAATGCCAAGTCATTAAATTCTATTGCCTTTATAAAGGTGGTAATGCCCTCTACTCTTCACTTATTTTTCTAAATGCCAATAATATACATAAATACGTATAAGTGTCAGCACTGAAGAATGTTTTTTATATGACAAATGAATATGCCATTGTATAATATATTTTAATAATACGAAATAATTCGCTGGAAGTTGGAGACACGACTACAAAATAACCATTTTCTTGCGGAAGGATAAATTTTAAAATAAAAATCTAAATACTGGTTAAAATTTGGCATAATAATCTGTATATATAAACATTTCATGTGTTAACAAGTGAAATTTACGAAATTTTAAAAACCCCCGACAAATTTTTCGAACACTAAACTCGCATTTGAATATAAGAACACTTTCCATTCAATTACCTTTCAAACGAAACCAAAAAAATTAAAATCGGTTCATCCGTTTAGGCGCTACAATGCCACAGACATACACACACACACACACACACACACACACATACAGACACACACATAAGCGGTCAAACTTATAACATCCTTTTTTTAGTTAAAAACAGAGAAAATGTGACACAGTTAGCAAAAATCTTAAATTATATCATATAGAATAATATTTCATAAAATGGACCTTAAAATAATCCAGGCATTTATCATGTAATTCTATATCATGGGTTGAATTGCAATATTTTGATTGAATTTTAATGTAATTTAACACTGATCAAATTTATTAATAAATATTTTAATATTTTATATCGAAAATATATATTTTTTTTAAATTAAAAGCTTATTTAATTAAAAGCTTTTTATTTAGTCGTTTAAAAATAATTTTATAAATGAAATATTTGCAACAATTTGTCAAATCAATATTACATGTTTTCCCACTAAAACATTAACATTTAAAAATTATAAAAAAAAAAAAAAATATATAATCTAAATTACGTTGAACGACCTTATGTCGTCAAAAAACACACAAAACAGTACAAAAAAAAAATAACTCCTGAGCAGTTGAGCTCCATCATTAATGTCATATTTCCCACTCATAAAATGCATCTTGTTATTAATGGCTTATTATGGCTTTTTTGTCTTTGTACACGTATCTAAGCTCTTTAGAAAAATGAGTAAAACGGAGTTCGAGACGTCAACACTCCCAAAAAGAACTTAAGAATATCCAAATCTTCAGACAAATTTTCAGTCCCTAACTAATGTTGTAGAGGCTGTAGAAGTACGAAAATTTTGAAAAAATCGTTCGACATAAAGACAGTAAGGGGATTAAAAAAAAGGGTCGAATTGAGTTGATAAGTAGGCACCCTCAAAAGACACCTCCTCGACATTAACTCAACTTACATACTGATTTTTAACGCTTTGTCTCAATTAAGTAGGGGCTAAACTTGCGCGTTAAGCTTTAAAAACGCCAAGATAACGGTGTAAAAAGGTAGCCAAACGGATTTTTATACATGGTGAGCCATTTTAATTTATACACCTAAATATCCCGTTTTGTGGTTAACGAATCCAAAAATAAGTTAAACAAAAGGTGTAGAGTTTAATGGGGGGGGGGGAGGCAGTTACATTTCCTCCGAAAGCTAAAAATGTTTTTTAAGAAAATTTGGTAGTTTTTTTACGAGGATCAACTTTATAATTTAAAGTGGTATATTATATCTCTTAATGCTTTACGATCTAAATTGACTATTAAAGAAACTCGAAGAACCAGGTTCAATCTGATGTCAGAACATGATGTTCCTAATCAAACTCTGCAAGCTTTTTTATCGGCCCCACCTTGTAAGTCTATATTTTCGTGAAAAATATGACTTGAATAAGTATGATTTATTGCAAATAAAATATAAAAAATATTTTTGTAAACTCATTTGAAGAGTGCTCATCATAATTCAAACAATTTTTATTACATTATTACAGTCCCCACACAACACACAAAGTGTTAACAATACACGATACCCATATAGTAGTTAAAACGAAAAAAAAAATTTTTTCCATTATTATCATAACAATAATAATAATATGAACGAACAAATAAATATACATAAAATTCAAATATAATAATATATGATAACAATACATTATTTATTTTAAATTAGCCATTGGAGGCTGTAAAACAAGATTGTAAAAATTGTAAATGTCTCATCAGACGACATAGGTCAATTTCATATAATGATAATGGTATTTGAACAATGCATTGTAATATAAAAGTTGAAAATTTTATTGTAAATTCAAATGAAATAAAACTAATAAATATACAGATAAAAAGGATATGGAGCACCTGGTAGGAACTATGTTCTTTCGTAGCTTCGTACATTATAAATGTGGCGCTAACTCTTTTATTTACAAAAATATTTTTATGAAAATTTAAGATATTAACTTTAGAAGTCAAATACTGAATTACTTTTTACTTTATGAATTAATTGTAATTTAAGAAAGACATACTTTTGAATTAGTAGTCAACCCAATATGTGTGTACATTAAATTTGGTTTGATCAGGATATTTATCATAACAAAACATAAAATTTCCGTGTACGTGCTTTCGGCCGAAAATAACTAAAAATAGTATACATTACATGGGAAGAAAGTTTGAGAGCCCTAAAGCGCAACATGATGACCGAGGCGAATCCGAGAAATAGAAAATTTTGTTTAATTATTTAGCTTTCGATATTTTAAAACCTATACAGATATCGAAAAATTTTATCATTATTTTTCGTCTACATTCATGAAGTTTGAACAAAACTCATCATCAAAATTGAAAATAAGGTACAAATAATTTCAACCCTAAGTCTAAAATTGCTTTGTTGCTCGTACCTTAAGGATGTATAAGCATGACAACAATGTTTGATTTAAAGGCTCAAAATTTGTTTGTAGGTAGTCTTTTATTCAAAGAATATGTGGTTAAAATTTCAGCTTAGGTAACCGTGCAAATTTTTAAGAAAAAAGTCATTAAAAATCGATATAAAATACATTGGCTCTTATGGAGGAATCTCAAAAAACGACATATTTTGGAAGTTTTTGATAATTTTCATTTGGAATGAATGAAAACAAATTAAAAAAAAATTTTTTAATAGAAAGTAAACATATTAGCAATGAATTAGAAAAGAAAAAAACTAAGTGTCACCGTCTATATAAGGGATGTAAGAGCAGGGTAGATTAAGGGTTGAAATTATTTTTATCTTATTTTCAACTTTGATGATGAATTTTGTTATAACTTCATGAATGTAGATGAAAAATAAGAATAAAATTTATGGATATGTGTCTTGGTTTTCGAAATATCGAAAGCTAAATAATTAAACAAAATTTTCAATTTTCGATATTTTGAAAATTAAGCCAGATATCGAAAAATTTTATTCTTACTTTTCGCCTTATATCGTCAAGTAATAATATAAATTTATCATCAAAATTGAAAATATCTATTTTTAAATTTGTGCCCCCACTACCATGCTCATACATCCTTAAGTCGATGAAAATAGGAGTATAGAACTATAAGAACTAAGAATTCCGAGATTTTGTCTACGATGCGATGTTTGTTTGTATATTGTGTTTCATATCAGTTACAATTGAATGCCAACAGTACATAAAACACAGTTCAACAAACAAATGTGCATTGGCCTCTTTTTATCTCTTTATTCACTGCATTTCATAAAGTTAATATAATGTACATCACAAACAACACCAACACTTTTTTTTCCAATTTGACCTATTGAACTTAGCTATACAAATCTAAAAAAATAATAATATATTAATAACAAATTTAAATATTTAACGACCTTTTAAGAGTTCCGTTGCCAAATAGCTCTGTAAGTTCTAGCTGTGTTTCAAAAATTTTTAAATCTTAATAATTTTGGAATTCATAGCTCAATTTTGATAAAATTAGTAACATTTTTTTTCTAGAAAATAATAAAATGAATGTTGGTAGTGGATTATCTATTTTTGTACAGTTTCTCTCTCTTCTGACACTTTTCTTTTCAGCTAAACTGACAAGAAAAAGCCTCAAGATCCGACTAATAAGATAAAATGTAAAATTGATTAAAAATTTCTAGAAAAGAATAAAATGAATGTTAGTAGTCGATTATCTATTTTTTTACAGTTTCTCTCTCTTCTGACGCTTTTCTTTTCAGCTAAACTCACAAGGAAAAGCCTCAAGATCCGACTAATAAGATAATAAAATTCAACCCGCAATATTACTCGTATAATATGTCGTGAAAATGTAAAATTGATTGAAATTTATTTTTTATTGTCATCAATTCAATCCCGCTAACCTTTGTACTTTGTATATGTTTTTTTAAGTATTAATAACTCACTTCAGGAAATAAAAATTTATAATTAAATAAAAAAAAAGATTTATTTAACTTCTTTAAATAATTTTACAGATAATTGGCACTCTTCCATTCACAACAATAGAAAATTCTCATGAATGAAGTTCCTGATTTTTAACATTTACTGATACTAGCATGAAATAGTTGTAGCCAAATATTTGTTCGTATGACGTTATTCTCTGAATTATAACAAAAAATCTATTTCGCGAATAATAAAAAAAAAAAAGTCTAAAAAATTGAAATGATTTCAATAAAAACTAATTGCTTATGCAAACGAATAAATAATTGAGGCTTAGAAAAAAAATTCATTTCTATTAATAAAAAATATTATTTTTTCGCAATAATTTCCCATTTTAAATGAAAACATGTTAATTTTCATAATTAATTAATATTTAAAAAATAGATAGTTAGTAGTTTTAACATGCACTTCCTTTTGATAATCCAATTAAATTGATTTTAATGAGTTATGTAATGATTTTGTTTTAGTTTACAAAAGGTAAAATTTTTTAATTGCATGTAACTATTAGTGTTCAATCTTTTAAACAAATAATAGTTATAATTCCCAACCGGGTTTGGTTGAAATAACACGGGTTTGCCTTCTTAGTAAAGTGTAGAATATAAGAGGCTAAAATCCTAAGAAAGTTTCTTTTCAATTTTTGGATTCGAAGTACCACTCACGACATTTAAGTCTTCGTTATTTGAGTCGTTTGTGGTCAGAGTGGCCTAATCAATTAAATTTAAATAAAAAAAAGAGTTTATGTTTTCATTACATTCCTTTGGGAATAATCTACAATTTCATACAAGCCTTTCCTCATATTTCACAATAACGTGATAACGTAATAGTTTAAGCTTAGGTTAGGTTAAGTTATATTGGCTGTCAACGAAGGACACACTTAGGCTATAGAGCCCATTGTGATACCATATATGTGTTTTACCACCTTTCTGCTGATAATTTCATTTATCAGCTTCTCAATTTCAGAGGCTGAGTGCACCTCCTTCATGCATATACCTACCATGCACTACATTAGCCCGTCACAACTATTATTTAAATTAATTTTGCATGCTTAGCATACCGCGGACGGAATTGGTTACACCTTAACTAACTGAGCTAATAGGGCGACTAGTTTTAGCTTAATAACATTCAATTTACTAACCATGTCTGATTTGGTTAGGACACTTTAGCAACAAACGATTCATTTATCGTTTTGTAAAGTGAAATTTGTATAATAAGCAAAACTGTACAAAAAAAAATTCATTTTATACTTGCAGCATTTTTTTTGGATCAACCGCAAGCTTTTGAAAGAAATCAACAATTTCTCACTACGAATAAAATCTTGACTGTTTTCTTCGTTAAAGAAATCCTTTCTATCATATTAAAATTTAATAGCTTTGTTTAAAGTACGAAAGAAAACGAGACTAAATAAAATTATAATTAATTGAAATATTTCACCACGTGAATCTAAAAATACATTTGCAAGAACGATTAATTTAAATAAATAAAGAAAAAAAGTGTTGAAGCACACTGACCAAGTGTAAAATACATCTCATTTTTTATAGACAGTTGATCTGGAATAAAAAAAAAAAAAAAAGTTTGAATGTGTGTACTCTTAAATATGAACAACAACAAATTAGTAAGAGAGTGTAGGCGTAAAACGCATGTTGAAAGAATCTTAAAGATCATTAGTGTAAAATATACACTCACTAAAAGCTATCAATTACTACCAATATAAACACATATCTCAGTAAATTGTTTTAACCATTTAAAAAGTGATTGCAACATCTTATTTAATATGTGTTTGTAATAAACGAAGCGGAAATACAGTAACTTGTTTCTATTGGCATAATAGTAGTAAAATCTTGAACTTTCATTTACTATTCAAATTTGTCATCTTTGTTACGCTTGTTATCTTTGTCAATCAACTTCAAAAGAGTAAAAAACTTTCATAATACTACCTAATCATTGTCCTATGAATAATTTAACATTATCACTGGTTTTAAAAAAATTTGATAACTTTCCTTATCATTTTTTGTTTACACTAAAAGAAAGTTAAAAGCAAAAATTCAACCACCACAAAACAAAAATGCTTAGAGTTTCTTAATACTGTTTCTTGCAAAGGGCATAAAATTCTCTCTTTAACCACGATAAAAAAATGAAATCGATCGATTGGTTCTTAAAATAGACCACCCAGAAGATTGAATTCAAATTCTCCATCTTCTGTGTAGTTTATCTTAAGAACCAATCGATCGATTTCTTTTTTTTATCATGGTTAAACAGAGAATTTTATGCCCTTTAAAATAAGCTCTCACAAAGTAGGCAGTGCCATTTGAAATTTCAAAGTTAAGGTGGCAGGTTAGACAGTCTGATCAATCATAATTAATGAGGCGGTAAATTGATCACAATGTTGTCGTTTGGATAAGAACGAAAAAATCGACTCCACCCACATCAGTGGGGGGTGTATCCAACGGATTCAAGGCACCTCTCGTAAGACAAATCTCAAATACTTGTCCACCCACATCATAAAAATGTAATTGTTTGGATTCGGATGTTAAAAAATAATGTTATGGGTGGCCTCAGTTATAGACCTATGCCTGAGGAACGGAGGTTAAACTCAATTATTATTATTATTAATAATATAAGTCGTTGCTATTATAAATATGAAATTATTATACAGATTCGTTACCGAATTCTTAATAATTTTCCAAAGAATTTTTTTATAAAGAATTGTTTTTCGAATTTTAAATAGTTTTAGTGCTAAGAATACTAGTAATATTCTAGTATATATATGTACTATTTCTACTGCATTTAGTATTGTTATCAATCCATCAGATATTCTTATTAAATTTAAGATATAATAAAACTTACATATCAAAATAAACGATTCTATATTGATGCAGTTGTTGGCAATATATTACTTTATTGATGTATTGTTATTTTACGTAAAAAGACATATGAAGGTCACTCAGAATGGCGATGTTTGTTTATAGAATTATTGCACGTTTGTCGCCATGCTCCTCTCATGAGATGAAACAATTATTTTTAATGCTTCATTAGACAGACATCAGATCATCAATCACAACTATTTTCTTATCGATTACATTTATAACGGTATTTAAAATGATTGATTAGTGTTGGCATTTGTCAACTGCCATTTTCCACTTTCTAGCGTTCATGGTCATTAAAATAAGATTTTTATCACTTAAAAATAAAAATGCCATGATCCAATGTCTTAATCTCCAATCTCGTATCGTTTGATCATCCTTTACATTTTATTAAAAATTTTGTTTAAATTTATCGACATATTTCGAATTTTATATAAGACTAGAGTGATCCCCACCCGCTTCGCTGGGTTTAAAAGTATAGATTGATAAAGATTGCTCTCGCTTATCCCCTTTCTATAACACTCGAAATAATGGTAAGGATTGTTTTATACAGGTAAAATATATGTATGGTTTTCTATTTTTTTAAATGTATAATAGTCGTAATTATTCATTGAGTATATCACAAATATGGCCGTGAAATATTTTTTATTGACTATTTTTACAGAAATCTGTAATTTATGGTAATGTCAAATGACTACTTTTACAAAAATCTGTAATTCATGGTTATGCTAAATTAAATTAATTTTAAAATTTTTTTATTTATTTTTTTTATTGATATATCTTTATAAATCTCATGTGTTTCTCTGAAGTATGAGCTATATTGCTGTACAGTTTCATTAAAAACCATTCGCTAGTTTTAGCTAGAAAGCGTAACAAACAAACAAACAAACATGTTTACTTTCTCATTTATAATATATAGAGATTGTAACAAATTAAATAAAACTTGGTAATAAATTCCACCCAAATTTATTAGTAAACTCTACCAATGTTTATGGAAAAAACAAATATTATATAAGAGATAGTTTTATGAATATATAAAATAATTTGTATATATTTATTGCTTTAATCCAATTTCAATGGATTGCCTTGTGCAATCGTCTCATATTTTAGCATCATCAATGTTGTAAATAAACACTTTACCCACACGCCATTACGTATACTTATTATAACTTTATAAGTGAATAATAATATTACAAAATATTAAATTAATTTATGTTGAAAACGTTTAATTAGTAATATTTATGATTACATGATATTATATGTCTATGGATGGGATATTATTATTTCTATAATAATTATTGTATTTCACACATAAAATTATGTTTTTATATTTCAATTTATCTAATTATTTATATTGCAAAATGCCTTGAACAAATTGAACTATTGCTTATATTAATTAATTGTATTTAAGTTTCCTTGCAAGAAACTTTTAATTAAATTGTTTAAATAACTGTTAATCAAATTCTTTCTAATCGTTCTAGAAATGTAATCAAGTTAAATTCAAATGTTTTGGGTATCTTAATAAAATATTTTAGACGAAAAAATGAGCGAAAAGAGAATTAGTTTTAAATTTAGTGGAATTTTATTGGAAAAAGAATTTCAATTTAAATATTATTACCGAATCAAAATAAATGGAGCCTACGATAAAAAATATTGAGTGGACCCTTATAGTCCATAAATTAATTAAATATTAATCATCGCAGTTTATAATCGATGTTGGAGCTCAATTACACAGTTAATTATTTAAAAATACCCTGCTTGTATTTGCGCTTAAAGATGTATTAGCTGATCAAGTAATTGCAGGTAAGCAAATTAAAAAAATATATATATTTCCAATTTTGAAAGTGAATTATTTTATAACTTGACGATATAAGACGAAAAGTAAGAATACAATTTTCGATATCTGTCGTAATTTTCAAAATATTGAAAATGTAAAATATTCTTTAACTATTCAGCTTTCAATAATTCGAAAGTCAAGGCAGAATCGAAAAGTTTTATTCTTATTTTACAGTCTACATTCAAGAAGTTGTAATAAAATTCGTCATCGAAGTTGAAAATAAAATAAAAATAATTTTAACCCTAAATTAGCCCTGCTCGTGCATGCGTTATATGAATGGAGACATTTGGTTTTGCTAATATGTTTACTTTCTATGTTTAATTTTTTTTCATTCGTTCCAGGTGAAAATTATCAAAAACTTTCAAAATAAGACGTTTTTAGAGATTTCCCTAAATGAGCAATGTATTTTGAGTGTTTAAACGAGACGAGCCCTATAAAACCTTTTTAAGTCGATATAATATAAGAGAGATGCCATTATTGTTGCTATACTAGACAAAAAAGTCAGAGCAATTTCTGTCTGGCTACAAGCAGAGGCGGGGTTACAGTTTTCCAGCCTCTGTACAAAGGTTTAATATCTATTTTTTCCATCCATTAAGATTACCTGTTATTTAATAAAGAATTCAAATAAATCAGTTTTAAGAAAATTTCATATCATGTTTGCCGAATCCTTTGTTACACTGTCACCCGTGCATCATGGCGTTGTTGATGTAGACCATAGTCCATTTCTGGTTACTGGGCTATCGATGGTATTAGACTATCATATATTCATTTTAATACGAAAACTATTTTGAAATGGGTTATATAATAGATATAACTATTTTTAGATTTATATAGATACAACTTTTAGAATGTATGATGTAAGTACAGTTATGGCTCATGCTTTAGAATGGGGAGATTATAATTTAAAGTGATTTATTTTCTGTTTTGGTATCAAAAAGATCGGAAAACTGTCATACACATATTTGAAGGATTTAACTAATAAGACCGACATGAAATTATTAAAACATGTTCACAAAATTATTTTTAAAAATAACTTTCATAAATTTCTACTTTTATATTATATTTGAAAATTTGAGTAAACAAACACTACTTTATGTCTTCATATTTTTCATAAAAAAATTTTAAAAGCAAAGTTTTTCTTAGAAACACCAAAAGAATATAATCAAAAAGAAAATTTTCAATTTCCTTTTCCTATTTTGTTAATATGTTATCTAAATTTACATAAATTTTCTTTGTGATAAAGAAAAATGAAAAATTCATATATGAGTTTGTTAAGAATGGTATAGAAAACACATCTGTTTATAAAAACAAAGAAAGCTCATCGTATTACGCAAAGTGTGTAATAGGTAACAAAAAATTTTAAGTTTATATTTTCATACTATGAAAATTTTAATTTAAAAAATGAGTTTTCATATAACTAACAACATCTTACTACCATTTCGGTTCAACGTTACTTTTCATTAAAAAAAATTTTTTTTTTAAATCCTGTCTGATTTTTTATATCAATTTCATTCAAGGACCTATTTTTAACCCCCTAACTAAAAACGGGGATGTTATAAGTTTGACCGCTATTTATGTGTGTCTGTGATATCGTAGCTTCTATGCTGATGAACTGATTTTAATTTTTGTTTGTAAGGTAATTTAATGGACAGTGTTCTTAGCTATGTTTCAAGTGCGAAATAAGGTTATAAGGCAAAATATAATTTAGTGGAGAGTGCTCTTAGTTGTGTTTCAAGTGCAAAATTAGGGCTCCATACCCAAAATGTTTGTCAAAGGCTTTTTAAATTTTGTAAAGTTCACTTTATTGGTTTCACTTGGTATTCATAAGACATAAATTCGATTGTAAATACAAACCCAAGAAGGTGGCCGAGTAGCAGATTGATACAGATGGCGATAAACTTCCCAATCTTAAATGTAACTAGTTGTGAAGATCGTACCATAGGAAAATAGCTAGGAATTTTAATCCCGATTAGTTCACCAAAAGTGATATAAAGCTGTCGGACACAACCTAATCCTGAATGAGACCACCTTGAAAAACTACTTTAAATAAAATTTAGGGCGTAATTCTAGTACAGAAAGAGAACCATATTCAAGGTACAATCGGCCTATTGCTGGTTCTAAATAGTTCTAGGGGTTATTTGAAAGTGACTGGGGATGAAACAGCTCCTTTTTAGCTATCATAAAAAACGCCTAAATGTGTGGACAGCCACTATAATTTAATATTATATAAACATAATTAACTCAGCTTGCGATTGCTAAACTCCAAAAATTTTATTACTAGTTTAAAAAGCAATATTATTCTATTCTCCATTTGTAATTAATCAAGATCTACATCATTGAAAACGCCTTATTTATTTATCTTAAAAATTTGTATCGGTACAATCTACAAATATTACGAAAAAAATCAAGGTTGTATAGAGTAAAAAAAAGTCCTTATTTACATTTTAATTTGCTAACAATATTTACCGGATACTGCACCCACTTGCAACTTTTATATACAGACAAAATACATTCAAATGTAACTAAGTTTGCATTCGTATATACACTCGCGTTCAAAACATATGCACTCGCGTCCAACTAAAATGAGATGTACCAATTTGATTAAATGTTAACTATAAATCAATATTAATTTAATCGTATTATTTCACTTTCTTGTCCTTATAATCAAAAGATAAACACTTCAAAGTCCGCCACAATAAAGACAATGCACCCATAATTAAATGATTTTGCCCATCCAGGCGAAACGCTGAGTCGCATCAACACTAGAGATGTCAGTTGGGAAAATACGTGATCTTTCGAGTTTCAACATGGGTGTAGACTTTCAAACTACCTACATCGGAATCATAAAACCTTAACGTTACCATAATATTTACACCGTCAAAAATGTTGAAATCAGTAAAAATAATGATCAAAAATTTTGTTTATATCGGTTTATTTATTTTGAACTCACAGTACACTAAAGTACATGCATATTATCATGGTATACTTAACATTCTGCGGTTTTACATTTATTGTTTCAATTTGAGTGCATATGTTGTTACCTGGTAAAATTTACAGCAAACACGTGATGATGTTTAATTAAAGTGGAGCTTACTTCTACCAATACAAATGGTAGAACTAAAACGGTTGGTTTTTCTATTGATATACATTTTATAGAATTAAGGTTATCCAATTGTAAAAACAGAAAAATAAATAATTGAAGTTTCGTAAAATTACAATTAAAATTTATGGTTTTATTTTACATTTAACTTTATATATACAGTGTGTCTAATTAAGTCCGCGCCATAAGGAAAACTTTTTTGTGATTTGTTTTATGAGAAAAAGTTATTTTTGATGGTCTTTGAAAGTCTGCATGGCTTATACAAAAAAATTGATAGCTATTATATTATTTTGCGTTTTTGAAAATAAATCATTTCAAAAGAGAAATAATAAAAAAGTTTTCCATATATGGTACCGTCTTAATTTGACATACTATATATTTTAGAATAATTGTCAATTATTTCTCAACATTTATTTTTTCGATATCAAGCGTGTAATCGACTACAACAATTGTATTAAATAACTACTAGGTGCATAGATTTAAACTGTATTTTTATCAACTTTGGAAGTTGAAAAAAGGAAATTCACACTTCATATTGTCTCACGATAACATTAATCGAAATAAAATTTATAGAAGATATTGCATTCTGGAATTAAGATCTTCGTGTCGCAGTCGCAAAAATTAAAAACAAGCTACAAATTAAATCTTTCTGAGAATATATTTTTAATGCTGTCACGTGAATGGATGTATAATTTTAAAGAATTTATTTTAAGAAAATATTAATAATCCTTATATTTTATAAAAATTAATGTTGTGTTTTGTTATCTACATGTCATGATTAATCATTAGAAACTGTTATCCAACCGATTTATTTTTAGTGGACAAAAGCCTATTATATCTTTTGATCTGAAACTTGAATTTTGGAGGAAATAAATCATGTGATTTCTCACAAATTAATATGATAAAAATTGATCCGTAACTCAAATTTCTTGTTTTTGTATACAGACCCTTAAAGTAATGTAAAATAAATTTTAAATGTATCATAATATAAAGCAATTAAATACAAAACAATTATTATAATTATTTTGTTTATAAAATTTATTGTTTTTCATAAATATAAAATGACTAATATTAAATACTATACATTCATACATACATATATTAACAATCACAATCACATGTTCAACAAATGATAATAATTATAATAAATTTTTTATGAATGAAAATTAGAATAATTACCAATTATATACATATTGTTATATTTGATTTAGTTATAATTAAATCTATAAATGTGAAATTAAACGGTACATGACCTCACTACACAGTACTCACTGCGTATCCACGGAGGTAATATAATAAAGTTTTTTTTATTACATGTAAATAAAACCAAATAAATAAATCTGAAATTAAAAATTACTGAAAAAAATTACTAATAATAAAAAAAACAAAAACCAAGAGGGTCGAGGAGCACCCGGTAGGAACTATGTACTTTTCGAGATAAATTATGTTTTATTGAATATCTATCACAATGAAGGAATTGTAATTAGTTTTCGTTTATCAAGTAATGCAAATAGACGTTTTCTTATTGATTATTATTATAAAAAAATAAAGAAATCAATTTTATGATTATGTTTTTAAAATTTTATATAAAACGCCATCTATGAACAACAATCAGAAGTTACCAAGGATCAAAATCAATTATTGTACAGCTTTCATCGTTATTACATAGGTGTCGTATTTTTGTTACATTATATTTCGTTACCAAAGAGATAATATACCGATTGTAAGCTATCCTGTTAGCCATATAAAATAACAAGAGTTTTTATAGACGTTCCTATGTATAAAACAAAGAGGAATATTGGCCTAGCCTCTTTCCCCACAAACAAATCAGAAACGTGCGTTAAGAAAAATAGTTCCAAAATGTTTGTTGAGTTTTAAGTATTAGGTGTGGTAAATTTATTTTTGTCGAAATTTTTGCTAGGATCAAGGTATCTTCTGATTATAAAAAATCCCGATTCGATTACAACTTCTATTTATCATTGTTTTGTAAAAATAGAAAATGAAGCCAATATAATTATAATCAATCATAAAAATATAATGAGAATGGTTTTTAATTGAAAGAAGATTACAAAATTTGTTTTTGTTTCTTTCAATTTATAATAATTACTATTTACACAAAAATAAAAAGTCCAAATTTCAACATCAAAACACAGTGGTAACCAGATTGATAATTACATCATCACCCAATAGTACTAAGTAAAAAAATCTTCAGTCATTACTCCAATGCATCATAATGACCTTCGTTGTTTATTAAAGAATTTTAAAAATGTTACACTACCTGTTTTATTGAGCAAAAAATACTTATTTAATAAAAAAAAAAAGTAAAAAGATAAATACATAAAAAATATGTAACTGTATCCACAACAAGTTTGAGTGCAAAACATATTTAAATAGAATTTCTTTGAACTTGTGTGTCGTATCAAATTTGATTTCAAAATCGGATAATAAACCTACATTTTTTATGAATTTGGAAAATCCAGATGTCAAGGTCTTAGTAACGTGATTTTCAAATAGAGAAAGTTTATCAAAAATGATAGTTTTAAGTCATTCTGAATAAAAGTTCTCACGGTCACAAGTTTAAAGTTGGAAAATGTACTCATTTGTATAAAAAAATTATTGTAACTGTCAAAAATCATGTACGTACATATGTATATGAAAATATTGAAATTAACACTTCATATTATTGATCCACTGAACATTTAACACTGCCTCTTCTTTGAATTTCGTAACATATGCTTCAAAAAAGCAATAATTAAAAAACAACACCCTTACATTAAAAAACATACGTATGCATGTAGTTATACATATCTGTATATGTATTTGCCTATACACACATAGTCATATATTATACAAATGAGTATATTTCCCAACTTTAATTTAACTATGACATGAAATTCTGTCATTTTCATTACTTGTTATCATGGGAACTTTTCTTTAGAATGGCTTCAAGTATCATTTGCCAAAATTTGAAAAAGTTTGACCGAAATGCAGATTACATCTAATTTGTGCGAGGTCCTTTCTTTACTAAATAGTGATCAATCTTAATTTTACCCAGATTGAAACAGATATCGTAGACAAAAATTTTAAAATATTGTAGTTTTTACCTTATTTTCCAAGTCTTTTTGCTGCAATAATTGCAACAAAAAAAATACTGTTTTTATTCACTAGATTCATGTATTGAATACTCGATCGATAAAGTTAATTACTGTATTTTTTAATATTAATTTAAAATATTTCTTCAATTGAATTAAAAGGACGACATTCTTCTATTATTATTTAATATAAATCGTGATATTTTTTAATAATTTTATACTTAGTTAAGTTACAGTTTTGTAAATATAATTAATGTATTTATATATTTCCGCAACTTGTACACTTTATAGTGATTTATTACATGAAATCATGGCAATCATCATTTAATATGCTTTTGATCAACCATAACATCCAGCTACTATGGAGAAAGTATAACTTATCAATACACCTGCAAGATTCTATGAAATTGTTTTAAAAAATCATTTGATCGTTATTCAAGATTACGTATGAAGTACAACCCAACATTGCATGATAATTTCGATTTGCTATAAAATTTTATAACAATAAATGATTTTACCATTAAATGTATCGGAACATGAGCAAAAGTTGGGGCGCAAGAGCCGATGTCAGTATGGGTGTCAGGCCTATACTGACTGATATTATCCACAGTACTTCTGGCGAATAGTACTATTTAACACTGTAGTGTCACTTCTATAACAGATGCCACCCACATCATCATTTTTAATCTTTATTTATTTAATCTACATTCGGATATAATACAAAGGTATATTACAAATTGTATATATATATATATATATGTATATACATATACAATAAAATTTATGATATGGGTGGAGTCGGTTACTTCGATTTTATCCAAGCGATGACAGTGTGATCAATTTACCGCCCCCTATTAATTATAATTGGTCAGACTGCCGCTGCCTACATTGGGACCTGCAACCTACGTCTTAATAGTTGAACAGGTAAAGGTGATGGTATACCTTTATTAGCTCGGCCACTTGGCCGGTTATTTGTAGTCTGGGACTAACACCATACTGTCGAGTTCAACTTACTATTTAATAATGTAAGGGGCACCAAAGTATTTATACCATACAGTATTGTAAATAACGCCATAGTCGTGGATCTTACGGCCATATCTGTCCCTATACCATACCAGCATTGTAATAAACGTCATGCATTTCTTATCGTGGCATGCACTATAAAAATAATAAATTTGTTTAAATAATTGAGTTAAATTGAACCTTATATTCGAGTTGTAAGCACTCAAAATGAAAGATTTTATGTTTTAAAGAACGAAGTTTGTTATATAAACGTGGAATTGTTTTTGTTATTAATCACTACAAATGGATTTGTGTTATGATTTAAATCATATCACTATTTTCAGTAGTTTAATAGAAAACACCTATCAGTCATTTGTTTATTGAATTTGAAAAATACGTCAATGGCGATTTAAAAATAAAACTTTCAAGTCTATTTTTAAAAAATAAGATAAACGTAAATTCATAATTTTTTATTTAAAAAAAAATTTCTAATTATAATAATTTTCCACAAAGTCATAGATTAAAATCAACTTAAAATAAATATAAATATCCTATAAATATTTTTAGTAAATTTAAATGAAATTTTGGACACACTTAATTAGAAAATGTTTACATTATAAACTTAAAACAACTGTGCACTTCCTTTTAAAAAAATTAATAATAAAAATTTTTAACAAATTTAATTTTTTTATAGACAGGTGTATAAAATAAGTTCCTTGCACAAATAAACAACTCCTGTTTGTTGATAAAACATTTTTATCGCATGAACATTTAAATATACGTATTATATTTCTTCAAGGTTATAGTGTAACCTTGCAGACATCGCGATCGGGAAGTTTTATTAAATTTGCTTGCTTTATAAACACGACACGCTAATAAGAAACTTTTATTCGAAAATAATGTCATGAGCAACTTGGTTCATTAAAGAAAAGCTATAAATAAAAACTAAACAAAAAAAATCAAATATGACTTCTTGAAACAAATGATAGTATAGCGTGTAGGAGTCAAAATAATGTGTCTTTGTATATTGTGGTTTTTGTGATACACCCGAGACCTATTAAATGCATGGAAACGTTTGTGATAAAAACTGAAAAATACTCATAAATGAATCTGATGTAAAAACACATGGCTCTCAAGTTTATATCGTACTTTTTTGAATAGGATTAAGGAGGTTATAACTTTAATATTTAGTACGTGTTATTTACTTAACGCTTGAAAATATTGATGCTACGAACAAAATTTTGGTAAAAGTGTTCATAAAAACACTTAAATAGCCTATTTTCGGTTGTCCACCCGTCCGTCCGTCTGTGAACACGATAACTCAAAAACGAAAAAAGATATCTAGCTGATTTTTACAGCGTACTCAGGACGTAAAAAGTGAGGTCGAGTTCTTGAATGAGCAACATAGTACAATTGGGCTCTGGGTCCGTAGGACTCATCTTGTAAACCGTTAGATTCAATCAATTTAAACAAAATCCTACTGTTCGGATGTGCAGACTTATTCTAGTTATTGTGTTGATAAGCTTAACCATTTTTGAGGAGTTGGCTTATAGTATAGAAGAAATTCGGGATTTTTATACCATGTATATGAAATATACCAATGTATACTAAGTTTAGTCCCAAGTTTGTAACGCTTAAAAATATTGATACTATAAACAAAATTTTGGTATACTTGTTCATAAAACCACCTAATTTGTCCATTTTCGGATGTCTATCTGTCTGTTGTCTGTCCGTCTGTTATCACGATTACTCAAAAACGAAAAGATATATCAAGCTGAAATTGTAGCGTGTTGAGGACGTAAAAAGTGAGGTCAAGTTCGTAAATGAGCAACATAGATTAATTGGGTCTTGCGTCCGTAGGGCCCAATTTGTAAACCGTTAGATATAGAACAAAAGTTTAAATGTAAAAAAAGTATAAGAAAATAAACAACTTTTGTTTGAAACAAGTTTTTTCGTAAACATCACTGTTTACCCATGAGGGCGCAAAGTAGGCGCAAATTGTATTGTATGTATTATATGGGAAAATGGGTTATGTAAGTGTGACATGTATGTATGTGTAATATGATAGAGTAATCAACACTGTCTATACATGGTATTTCAACAATTAACTCAGTCAATGGTTTTTTTCACTTGTTTTTATAAAATTTTATTGTTTTTTGCCGCCAAAGCTATGATAAGAGTGTTTAAAAATCAATAAAATATCATAAAAAATATGTCTCATCTGGTTATCAGATGGGTGAAATCGATATTATACCGTCTCTTGTACTAATAATAGTGGTTATTGATAATAACTTTATAATTTTATCTTTTATAAATATATCCACCAATGAAACGATTCGATTTATGGAAACTAACACAATAGATAGTAGATTATAACGAACCGTGGTTTATTGTGTTGGGTTATATTGTATTGTTGTAATGTTATACCCATTAGAACACTAAATAATATCCACACAAACTATAGTGATTTTCTGTTCGTATAGCAATTCTCATTCCGTTACCCGTCTCTGTCCCGAATATATAGTTTATATACAATAAAATAATGAAATAATGCTTTCATACCCTGGATAGTATATGAAAAACTGAAATAAAAAAAATTTTCACATTTTTATTTATATTAAACAGCAAAATTTAATGTAGTTGGAATTTTAGATAATATCCCTTCGTTACTTCCATACGTGTATATTTAATGTTTATATTTATCAACGAACAATGCCTGAGTTTCATCAAATTGCCGATTTTCTCGATTTTTTCAAAGGGGTACCCCTTAAAAAAATCTCTCCAATTTCGATAAAACTCAGTATATATAGTAATTTTGAACCAAAAAGTACAAAAATCGTATGCATTTATTGACTGGTCGAATAGTTTTTGAGATACGAACTAAAATCGATCAAAATATTGCGATATCTCAGAAACTCGACATCCAATCATCAAATTAACCTGATTTTTATACTTTTTGGGTCAAAATTACCCCATTCACCGAGTTTCATCAAAGTCCAAAACAAATTTTTTTTTCCAGATTTTCTCAATTTTTTCAATTTCAAAAAATCGAAAATTTTTTTTATCTCCAATTTCGATAAAACTCAGTATATAAGGTAATTTTGACCCAAAAAAGTTAAATAGTTTTTGAGATACGGACTAAAATCGTTTCAAAAATTTCTCCCAGATTTAATCGATTTTTCGAAGGGGTACCCCTTAAAAGTTGTATTAAAAACAAACAATATTTAACTTACTTTCGCTTATCACAGCGTCTAATAAACTACTTATGGATGACTAATAACAGTCAGATGTTTTGTTAAGACAAAGATTGATAATTATTTTTATATTAGATTAGTCGTAACACTAATTTTACGCAGCTATTTTTTAAGCGATGGAAGTAAAATTATTTTTTTCTTCTAATGGCAAATAATATTAATGTACGTGTACATATGTATAATTTGTATACCTATTATTCATGAGAAAAAAAAGAAAATGGGTTTTACATTTTTTTCACTTAAAAATAATTAAAATTGAAAATAACCTCTATTATTTATATAAAATGGTCGTTTATGTAAAAGCTCTTTTATATTTTTATAACAATGTTTTGTAGGAAAAATTTAAACGTATAGTTTTTATTTTTACTTTTTAACGGAATACGTGAGGGAAGTATACGTGTATTTATTTGGTCATGTAATTTATAGTGCAGTGAATAATGGTGACACCACAAAATCACTGTAGAGAAAGTCCTCAATGAATATGGGTTTTATGGCCATTAAATACCGTCTTTATATAACATCAACTAGATATGACTTCTACATATCTGGTTAGTCGCTATATACAGGGCGTTCTGTTATTGATAGCAGAAAATGGTACCAGTAAATTAAGCTTATCAAGATAAATGGAAAAGCTCTTTACCAAATTTCGAGCAAAGGCCTGATTCGGGAGATGTGGCTATGGGAAAAATAGAAAGATTTATGAATTCACAAACCTATCAAATTCATTAAATTAGAATATAGAGGGAACTATATCATAAAACAATAATTGACTGTAAATTGATTAAAATGAGACAATAACATAAAAAAACCAAGTGTCTCCAACCATATAAAGGATGTACGAGCTGGGTAGATTTAGAGTTAAAATTATTTTTATCTTATTTTCATCTATGATGATGAACTTTAATATAACTTCATGAATTTAGACGAAAAATAAGAATAAAATTGTTCGATATTTACCTTTTTTTCGAAATATTGAAAGCTGAATAATTAAAGAAAATTTTCAATTTTCAATATTTTGAAAATTACGGCAGATATCGAAAAATTTTATTCTTACTTTTTGACTTATATCGTCAAGTTTTAAATATTTTTTTCCACGCTCATATATTTTTAATAGCTTAGTACTTTTTTTAAATTATTTTAAATATCATAAAATGTCATTAAAACGATGAAATACGAGATCATATTGTCGATATCTTCAATACTTCATTATTTTAACTCTTAGATGATTTTGATCGTTTGGTAAGTGGAATGTGTCGGATTTGTGAGAAGTGACTATATTATGGCCTACATTTTTCCACAGTGTTACAGCATATCGTTAGAATTCACAACAGGAGTAGAGCATATTAATGTCAGTAGATAATGCAATACATAAATGGTTATATGCAGATATGAACCTATATCTTAACGAAGCTACATGGTAAACTATATTATTTCCATTGACGCTTGTTTGCACTGTAAATAACGCTACGTGCATAAGTTTATTTTACAAAACCAATCTTATTTTCTCTTAGATACTTAAGGTTTTATATTTAACTTGCATGTTTTGTTTGTTTTGATGTTAATGGAAAAATATTTCATGAAAAATAAATTATGATTAAAATTATTTTACTATTATAAATAAATCCACTATATTTTAATCGCAGCTTTAGTTGCTATAGTACCTCATTTGCCCCGCTATCGATTACTTTCTCATGAAAGAAGTCTAACCGGGCATTAAGAACGCATATACAGATTTATTTTCTTGAATAAACTGAGAACTCAATTTTTTAAGAAAATGGACTTGTTGAATCCTGTCTACCAAAAGAAACATTTTTCATGGGTGTGTCGCACATGAGAATATTTTACCATTATATGAAATAAACCGATAGAGTTGGTTTATTTTATGTTGGACCTAACAAACAAAAAGAATAAATAATAATAAATATATATTTATTTATTCTTTTTACTTGTGAGGTCCAACATAAAATAAATTAACTCTATATACACTTTTAAAAGCTAGGTTATTGTATTTTTGATACTAATGAATGATGCACGCAATTAAAATTACTTGAAATGAATTAAAATTAGTTTGTCAAACCGCGTGTTTTTTGATTGCCTTCGCTACTATGCTTGAAACTTTTATCGGATTTATTGGAAAATTTTTTCGAAGAGTACATAAATTTCGCAGAGAAAATTATACGAACTTTAGATAAACCTTTTCAGTCCGTTTTTGCCTAACCTGTACGGTTTGCGAAAAAATGTCTCGAACAAAAAATGTTACTTTTTTAATCAATAACAATTTTGAAGTAGAGTGAGCTTTTCATTGAACTTAAAAACGTAGCTCCAGTTTAATCTCTGCGTAAGATTTACTCCTACACACCCAACATTTTTCGCTTGAAGCATTTTTATCGATAAAACTTATTTTTCGAGTGACTAGGGTAGGCTAATATTAAACGTCATTTGGCTAGTTGTTTGATCGAATGACTGAATATAGTTCAGGTCTCAAGTTGACTCCGGTTTAGTAAGAAGGCTATTGAACGGCTGATTAAGCGAATTGACTGTGACATATACACTTCTTCAATATACATTAAAAAAAAACAAAAATTAAAATAAATTCGTAGTAGACAAGCGTACATGTACGTAAATTAATATAAAAAGGAAATCAAAATTAACATACTATGAATATTTATTAAAATTTTTTTTTATTTAATCCCGGGTCAAAATAATTTTAAGTTTTTTATTATTAAACATTGGTGATGGAATATTAAATAAACAAAAAACAGAAGTTTCTTTTGATGATGCATATACCAAACTAATTGGCAAACTCATACAATAGTTTCATAATAAAAGCAATAAGTACATTAACGATAATTTAACGATATAATAATGTTAAAAAAATACATCACATACGAGAAGAATAATCAACAAATTGGGTGGGATTTAGGAACGTACTTTAATAAGTAATGAAATTAAATATGTACATACGTGACTTCAAATCATTATCTAATATTAAAGTTTTTAAATTTAGAAATTTCGACATAATTAGTACCTACATTTTACAATTTCAAATAAAAATTATATTAAAATTAAACAAACATACCAAGCGTTTAATTTACACCTTGGCATAGGCATCTCCCACGAGTATGACATAATACATGCGTTAAGCAATGCGTGTAAGAAAGAGGTGTTATAGGTGTTATATGTTTCTTGCAAGTGGTCGGTTCGCTTTAAGCTGTACGATGGTTCTACTGCTGCTGTGTGTGTTGTGTTCAATTCAACGCATATCCAAGCTATATTCAACTCATAGCAACAAAACATGCCTGTATAACCTCTTTCTTGTACGCATTGCATAATGTATACATACGTACTCTCTCATACTCGTGAAAGATGTATTATACCAAGATGTAAATTAAACAACCAGTATATATGGTATAATAATGGGCCATATAGCCTAAGTGTGTCTCTCGTTCACAGCCAATAAAACCTAACCTAACCTAATTATTGGGTGGTTTCATTTATGTATGGTGAAATAATCTGTAGTCAACACCAAATTTGTATACCATGTATATTATGTAATATATATCAAGGTATACTAAGTTTAGTCCCAAGTTTGTAACACTTAAAAATATTGATGCTACGATCAAAATTTTGGTATAGGTGTTTATGGCATCACCTAGTTAGTCCATTTTCGGTTGTACGTCCGTCCTACCGCCCGTCTGTGAACACGATAACTCAAAAACGAAAAAAGATATCAAGCTGAAATTTTTACAGCGTACTCAGGACGTAAAAAGTGTGATCGAGTTCGTAAATGAGCAACATGGATCAATTGGGTCTTGGTTCCGCCGGATCTATCTTGTAAACCGTTAGAGATAGAACAAAAGTTTAAATGTAAAAAATATTCCTTACAAAAAAATAAACAAATTTTATTGAAACATTTTTTAGTAAACATCACTGTTTAGCCGTGAGGGCGCAAATTGTATAGTATGTATTATATGGAAATATCAATTATGTTATGTGACATATACCATGTGTGTTTGTACCATCTAGGCATATACACATCTGTAGTATGACAGAATACATCTGTTTAGTAATGCATCTAAGCGAGAGGTATTATATACATGTATTGAACATTAGTTGGAAGACGCTTGGAGAGTGGGAGTTTTTTAGTTACAGATAACTAGTAAGTATGCAACAAAACTCCCACTCTCTGCATGCATACAACAGAAGATCTGTCGTATCGTATCCGTAGTCTTACAACACATGTATATAATATGTATATGCCTAGATTGTACAAACACACATGGTATGTATGTGTAATGTGATAGAATAATCAACACTGTCTATACATGATATTTCACAATTAACTCAGTCGATTGTTTGTTTTCACTTGTTTTCATTTACCTTTTTATCTAAAGAAAAAAAAGAAGATTTTGTACGGAAACATTTGTTAAAAGTGTGGATATTGAAAAACTTTTCGTTTTAAGTTATATAATATTTTAAAATAAACGAGCACAAGGTTCTTTAGTCTGCAAACAATATAGCTAAATATACGTAATATAAATATAATATAAATGATTTCAATCAAGGTTCATATAATAATAATTACGTTTTATTCGTAATATAATTTACTACGGATACACTATGTCTATCATTGAATATATAGTTATATACAGTAGAATCTCGATAAGTTAAAGTCCAAGGGAAACACAAAATATTTTAAGTTATAGAGGTTTTAAGTTATCAAGTGTCTATGTTAGGTAAAGGTTAATATAGAGGTATGTACATGTTTCTATGTACCCTAATTAATATAGAGGTGTGTACATGTTTCTATGTAGTTACTGAGGGCCTATACAGAGATTATTTATTTAAGTTATAGAGGTTGCGTATTTTAAGTTATAGAGGTTTTGGGCTCTGATGGGAAGGGAACATAGTATTTTTTGAAGTAACAGAGGTTTTTATGTTACCGAGGTTTAAGTTATCGAGATTCTACTGTATTAGCAAGTGTATAAACTGTTTTTAAAATGATGCAAAAGAAAAAACTGAAAAGTTGCACAGTAATGCTTTTTAAACTCATCTATTCAAATGAATATGGAGATTGTAAATTATTTGTATAGTTGTTTATTACAATATCTATTCATTCCCTATTTTTAAGCGAATAAAAAATTATTGCAAATGCAGCGAAAATATATTTTATATAAGTTATTTCTTATTAAATAAGATTTAATAAAATGAGCATTCATTAAAAAATGCTTTAGTAAGTAATTTATGTAATTTGATTAAACGACGAAATTTTTTTACCCATTAAATACTTATAATATCGCATTGTATTACCAGACGACATAGTTTTGCATTAAACTGTAAAAATGGAAAATTTACCAAATTATCTCTTAAAAAGATGGCCACGCACAGAAATTTTTCAAACTCCCAAGTGGACATCCGGTAGGAACTATATTCCTGTCGTACCTTGGTACATTATAAATGTAGCGCATACTCTTTGTATTTACAAGATTTTTTTTTTTTGAAAAATTAAGGTTATAAATTTAGGAGTCAAATACTTGTTTGATTTTATAGCTACTTTTACTTTTTACTGTATGAAATAATTGTAGTTTTAGGTTTGAAAAAGACATACTTCAGATTGGGTGGTCAACCCAATATGCGAGTACATTACGTTTGGTTTTATTAGGATATTTATTTATTACTAGAGTGATACCCACCCGCTTTGCTGGGTTTAAAAGTAAAAATTGATAAAGATTGCTCTCGTTTATCTCCTTTCTGTAACACTCGAAATAATGGTAAGGATTGTTTTACACAGGTAAAATATATGTATGGTTTTCTATTTTTTTAAATGTATAATAGTCGTAATTATTCATTGAGTATATCAGAAAAGATGGACGTGAAATATTTTATATTGACTATTTTTACAAAAATCTGTGATTTATGGTAATGTCAAATGACTACTTTTACAGAAATCTGTAATTATGGTAATGCCAAAATAAATTAATTTTAAATTTTTTTAAAATTTTTATTAATATAGCTTTCTAAATTATATCTCATGTGTTATTCTGAAGTATGAGCTATATTGCTGTACAGTTTCATTAAAAACCATTCGCTTGTTGTAGCGTTAAAGTGTAACAAACAAACAAACATGCTTACTTTCGCATTTATAATATATAAAGATAGAGATGACATAACATAAAAATTGCATTGAACTATAAATTATCCCTATTTTCTTTAACTTCTGATAACTTTCAAAATTGAATTTTTTTTTTAAATGATTTTTTTAAACATAAATTTGTCTACAAATGATTTAGCTGAAAATTTATAGGTTAAAATTCTTCGTCTTATTACTCGTTATTTGAATGAATGCTGTTTAAACACAATCCTGTTTAAACTGATAACCTTCTAGTGGACACTAAGCACATATGTGAACAATTTAAACAATTTTACATGATGACATACAACGTGAAATGCATTGTAATTTAAAATTGTGCATACACACTGTCTATAACAAACCATTGTAGTTCTTCTGTGCTGTCTGTCTGTCTATATGTATAATAATTTTGATATGTATTATTATAATATTTTATAACAAATTTGTTGAATTAAATAAAAGAATGGAACAAACAAAATGCATTTATGAATATAATAATAATATGCAATGTAAACACATCCTGTTTTGTTAACAAACAAACAGCAAGGTATAAGAATTATATGTAACTTTTATTGTAATAAATGACATACAACAAGTAAACGAGAATAAAAAGGTATTTACGTTTTCATTACAATGTACGAGTGTAAGTAATGTATCAAGTTAATGTTACAGGATCTTCAAATGTATAATGGAACAATTAAATTAGGCTAAGGTTACACAGAAGGATATCTAGTAAGATATCCTCAAAGGAGAATATCTAGCAAACTGAGAAAGTTCGGAGGTAAATCCTCTAAGGAATATCAAAGAGTTCTAACATCGTTACACGAAACTGTGTGTCACTTATTAAACAACAAGGTAAACTTATTGTGCAGTGTAGTCTTATTTTGATGTGGAAAAAACTAGCCTCTCTACGAAAGTTTTGAGGCAAATTTCAGTACCTTTCAGACAACCTCGTGCCGCTTAACTTACTGAGCTTAGCTCTATTATAGCCGTGGCCACAGTTTCGATGCCAGTGTCGGTTGTAGGGTGCATGAGTTTTATTTCAGGCAGTTACCATAGAAACAATACCCTATGAACATAATTGCATGAATGGACATGCAAATCCATGGATTGTATATATGGTTTAAATTGAAAATTTAATACTATTTTCTAACAAAAATAAGTAATTATGTTCTTATTTTCACACTTTCTAATGCAACAAGTTTAATTAAAAATTAGAAAATTGGTGGTATTTACAGCGTCCTTTATCGTCAAAATTATTCACTGGAAACGCTTCCCTCTCTACAAGTTTGTTTCTAATATAATATTGATCAAGGCAATCTAAATTGCGTATTTTTTTCCTCCTCTTTACAAAAAAAAAAAAAAAACTGATTTTACAAAAAAATTGAGCCTGGTTTATCTTAACGATTTCTATTTTTCCTAATACTACTTGTAATCAACTAAAATTTTCATTTGGACAAAAAGGTATTTTCAAACAAATTACCATACATTACCCTACATAATAATAAAAATGACATTGCCTTCACAACATGTTTTTTTAAAACTCGACTATACGTATGAATGAATAAATAATTACTTTAGAAGTATGCATTTTTTTTTTTTTACTTTGCTCTATATTTTTTTACCTTTTTATACTATGTGTACAGTATATCCCAAAAATCTGTTGCCACCATTTAATAACCTCTTTCTTCTCAGGAGGGTCAAATACAGAAAATTGATTCATAAAAATATTGTTTGTATCAAAAGGAAGCATCTGAACCAAAATTCATTGTGTTTGTTATTCAATAATACATAATTTATAACGAAATGAACATAATTCTTACCAGGTGTCCTACGACACCCACAACAAGATTTAATATGTGCCTCGAATCGTCGATTATTTTATACTTAATTTCCTATATCGAATTGTCCAGGTACATATATAAATTCATTTACTATTTCCTACACACGCATTCTATTTTCCTAAACTTTAAATATCAATAATAATATTCCGATCACTAATTTAAGTCGATCACGTGACTACCTTAAAATTTAAGGATCGTGTTATATGATATAAAACGTACAATTATATAATTCATATACTATGAGATATAACATAAAATATTTTACGGAATTTATCATTTTTAGAATATAAATATAATTAAAGCTCCATGCAACCACACGCATATTTTATGAAAATATCCCTAAGAGAATATAATGACCGCAATAGTTTTACGTATTTATTGTATGTATTGCCCTGTAATTTAGTACTTGGAGGATAAAAACGTTACATAATATCATGATTAAAGTTATTTATACAAATGGAAATAATGTAGACAAAGTGTAAATAAAGGTATTTTATGTATTTTAAATAATATAATATATGCATATTAGCTTGCTTGATGATGTATGAGTAGAATATTGTAATGTGGACAATCTGGCATTAATTGGAAATAAGAATATAGTTTAAAAAAACTAAAAACACGCTTGTTGCTTGTTCTAAGTGTATATTATGGCCATCGGTAGTATAATAAATTTATATATATAACTGATGATGTCCTATGCATGGGTATGATATTAGAGAGTTACATACAAGTGAAGCTAATATAAGCGTGTTAATAAATTAATTACACCAATTGAGAGAATAAATAATTAGATACATTGCTGAAATTTTATTAAATAATAATTAAACAGAATTGAAAAAAAAAAAGCCTTATTGCCAAGGTTGCATGCAAAGCGCTTTAGCAAGATCGGTCGTTAAATACATAAACTTTAATTCACAGATGCAACCATAGTAAACCACATTGGTTGTATGCCAAACTTGCTGAGTTGAATGTACGAACAAAAATTTGTTGACTTTATTAAGAGTTAATGATTTCGGCAAAGTTTTCTGACGTGTATGTCAGTTTTCAAGGTTTCATATAGGAAATTTTAGAGTATCTTTGGATGACAGAACAAGAACGTAATCGTGTATTACTTATGTCGACTAAAAATATAAGTATATAACAATCGTTATTGGTGGAATGAAGATAATCACTGGTGTTACAATGTATGACGTATACCTACATATATTTAACCTCAGAATTGAATGTATAAATATTAACTTTGAATGTGAAATATTAACTTCTATTTGCATTGTACCGTTTGGGGAAATTTTCAAAAATAAGCTACTGTATAAATAACATTAATTTAAATTAAGAAAATAATTTAAAAATTTTTCTAAAATGCATGATAAAAAAAAAGTTGAAATCAAAAATACTTTTTTCTATGAGTCACTATTTGACTATTTACTTGTGGTACCCGTTGTTAAAAAGAGGCTAGATAAATAGTATATAGTGATAAATATAACACTTTTTATTTATAGGCAATTTTATAACAGATATGATATACAAATTATATACTGAAGAATATTTAATTTTAATATTATTTCTCTAGTCTGCTTTTTCCTAAGCGGTACATTTTTAGACCGTGAGTCTATTTTTCGTCATCAGCCAGCACCATAAGCTTTAAAAGCAGAGCGGTTAATCATGGAAACTGATAAAGAAATAAGGAAGATCTCGCGATGTGACAAAAATGGATTAACTGAATATTTTCTGGCTTGAGACAGTAAGTATTACATATAGACCTCCACAACAGTATTTTAAAAAGTCTAAATAGATCAAGTAATAAAATCTATTTTCAAAGAAATTAATCTAGCTATTATTCTCAAGTGCCTCAATAATGAATAATATAATTCCTGGTATGAATTAATTGATAATATAAGTAATAAACAATTCTTAAAAATTGATTCTAATATACCGTGCTTGTTAGAAAGATATTTACACAAATAAACTCGAAATTCTAATAAATGTTTTAATTTTGTATTAAAGGAAAAATATGGTTTATTTTTTAGGAGAATGCAGATGTGGCAATCTTATTCAAAATAGAAAGAAATAATTTTTATGATTTAAATAAATTGAAATCAAATCCTATAAATTCGTGTTTAATAAACGTTATAATACATTAATATATGACTTTTTAGTCATCCAATTAGCTGGAAATATAAGCAACAGTTAAAATCAATTGACAGATCACCCTAACACATTAATAATTATTTGTAATAATTGAGAAATAAAAAATAATATACATGCAACTACTTAGTGTATCACAAGATACGGGCGAATATGAAAAGAATAAAAATATGAGAACAATAGTCGTTAAAAATTTTATTGATAATAACTATTTTCGGATACTATAAGTATTTTTTGGTGACTGTAGATTGTACAAATCTTTCATAATGCTTATGTATTGTCGTTACAGCGTATTTACCGCATTATCACGAATTAAATAGATAAATTCCTAGTTCAATTTCATGAAAAATGCGAAATTATACCGATACATTGAAAAATGAAATCGTATGTATTTAAAGTTAAATTATCTTTTAATAATTCGCGTGTCTCGTCAATCAAACTATCAAGTGCAAACAAATTTGTTTTTGGAAAGATAATCATTTTTTTCTAAATGTAAATGTTAATAATATTGATAAATTAATATTTGATCAAAGGTAATTAATTAATGAAGTACCTGATAAACTTGAACTAGTTAATTAATTAAGTACTAAGTACTTCTTAATTATATTGAATTGGGAGCTCGTGACACTGAGGGCTCGGTCATGACGAAATCGATAATTTTCTATGTAAATCGCAGTCTAAACTTGCACGAAAGAAATAATTTTGGTATGCGTGGAATTATAAAGCTGAAAATAAGGTTATTTATAGTGGATGCATAAAAAAATTTCATAAATTATTAGAATAAATTTTTGTTATGACATTAAAGAGCCATCCTATATATTATAATGATGAGCATATTACGTACATGCATGCAATACCTAAAATTGATGTAAATGCAATTGCAAATATACCTACCAACTTCACATCTAAGTTATTTATTGTTAGACTACCTACAGAGTGCTATATTACAGTTATAACATAATTTTTTACCCTTAACAAGGCACAATTAATCCACTTACATCTTGTAGACTTTTAGATGAGACACGATATAATTAGATACAATCCACCAATGTTAATTTGATGTCAACGGTATAAATGAGAAGATAAAATTATTGGAATAACAAATTTATGATTAATGATATTGTTTTGCTTCAAAATTGACCAAATTTTGGATTTTATGCGAAGGTAGATTATATGAATTTTTAGTGAAATGAGGTTCAATTTTTGTCTATACTGTACCACGAAACTGAGTACACATACAAGCATTCAGTGAGTTATTAGTTTTTTACAAAAGGTTTGGCAACATCAAAACTTATCCGACCTTTTGTCTTTAAACAAAACGACTTGTTTAACTTCTTGCTTACATGTTACTCCACTTTTTTTGAGTGTTTAAACCGTTTGAGTCTAACATTTTGGCTGTAATAGTGTGTCAAACTTGATAAATCAACTCATAGATCTACAATAGTCTTGTTTGTTAGTTGACGAGTGCAATCACCTCACACACCAATAACGAACAGTAAACACACTACAAATGAAATAATAAATAACAATTAACAAACTTCTGAACGTGCAAATATTCAAAATTATTATCAATCGTAATTCATTGCACAAACAAAATGATTCAATCAAACAGCCAAATCAATAAATCAATTAATAATTATTAAATTATAATAACCTTCGCATTCTAATATGTATAATTGTTAGAATAGACTTGGAGACATTGGCAAAAAATTAAGTCAAGCTCTGGTCGTCAAAACGTGTTCAAAGGACGATCAATCTAACTTGTTACAGGCTAATTTTTCATTTTCGAATAGGTATTAATCATCAAGTCATACTTCTAAAAAGCCGCCATACCGCAATAAAGCAAATAACAAATGCGATTAAATCGCTCTGCGTTTAGTCCTCCGTAATCACTGCTGTGTCTATTCTCCTTTCAATAATTGCATTATTATTTCATACTTCAACATTCATGTCAGTGTCTCCAAGTAATTTTCAAACTTATACAAACATAATGCAACCAACGCCTTGTCTTGTTACATATTGCTCTTTATATTTATAATAATTGATATAATTCTATAAATAAATATTGTTTATTGTTATTTTATTAATTTGATGATAAACCTTGTCTACCAATTATAATGATTTTTATATTGAATTCACTTATATGTTGCGCAGCGAGTGAATTTTTATTCTATCAACTTAATTTATGAGTTTATTTACGTGAAACGTGATAGCACTTAACACTTTTATTATTTACAGTTAGAATCGATTAAAAAGCAAAGGCACGTGAATATACTGGGTGTCCTAAATGTTTATGGATTTATTTCCCATAGGCTAATAGTAAAAGTATTGATGATTGAAGAGAGATATCTATATAATCAAATTTAAAAGCATCACTTGCACACAATATATTATTTATTTTTGTAGTTGCGTGATATTGTAAAGCCAAAATTACTCTTTACTTGACTACAAAACATGTATTTGATCTACAATCACCTGAATTTTTAGCTTCATTTTTAGAGAATAAAGCTTCTTTAATTACGGTAAAGTTAACCTCATTATAATATTTTTTTACACGTTTGATGACCAATTTGTTATAAATCATTATCATTTAGTTTATTAACAAATTTATTCAAAATTATTCATCGAAATAATATTTTTATGAAATCATCAAATTAAAATAATATAAAACAAATAATTAGTCACAATGTTTATAAATTATATATAAATATTTATATCTTCAAAGGTAACTTATTATATATAATTATTAATTATAATTTATGTGATAATTATTTACAATTATAACATTTTTGTAAAATTCAATTTAAACAGTAAACTTCCTTGTATCATAAACTACACATATTTGAAAAGTTTTGTTAAATTCTTTGATGATATTTTTCTATCATTAAATATCTTTTTAAATTGCAAAGAAAATTACCGGACGTTATTTGAAAGAATTATTCTTCGACAAGTTTAAATGTTTACACTTGAAATATTCAAATAATTGTTTTTATGGAATTTTATTATTGTGTATTACAATTATATCTTGGCATTTAAAATTTCAAAATTGTTAGAATAAAACTCGTAATTTTTAATTTTGGAATTTCGTAATTCCAATCATTTTTGAATTTTCCCATACGTGAATCCATAAGGATTATTCAGTCTTATCTTATTTGAAGTGGATACTATTAATATGATGGATAAGCTAATCGTAATAGTTATTCTCTAGACATTAAGTTAAATCAGCTCATTATTTCAGTGGAAAGAGAACAGCTATAACATCTCGTTTTTTTTAAACCTAAACTAAACTCGAACTAAAAAAAGGATGTTATAATTTTGACCGCTATGTGTGTGTATCTGTCTGTCTGTGGCATCGAAGTGTCTCAATGGATGAACCGATTTTGATTTTGCTTGTTTTGTTTGATAGGTAATTTAATGGAAAGTGTTCGTAGATATGTTTCAACTGCGAGTTTAGAGCGTACCCGAAAAAACTAAAAAATTGGCGATAATCTTCAAAATCGGTTCAGTTTGGAAAAGGTTTTAAAGAAAAAGGTAATTTAAGGGAGTGTTCTTAGATATGTTTCAATTGCGAGTTAAGAATTCCGTACCCAAAAAATTTGTCGGGGTTTTTTAAATTTTGTAAATTTCACTTGTATACAGAAATTTTTTAAGTTTAGAAATACAACAAAAGCTTGTATTTTATTTAAGATTAAAAAGTATATGTTTATAAAATATAGTGGAAATGATTAAAAAATAAATCAATTTGATTTTATATCGCTTCCACTACATTTTTATTAATTTTTATGTTATATATGAGATTAATTTTTATGTTATATACCTTATATGAGATATGCACAGAACAGACAATTAGGCAAATAAGAAAAACGTTTAAAAAAAGCTTGTAAAAGTTTGCTTATATTTCAAAACTAGTAATTATGTATGGAGTATTGCATACAAAAAATAAAATAATGACAACATGAATGAAAGATTCGTGAGAAATAGACAATATTATTTCAGTAAGATCAAATATCACCCACAAACAGTGTCTGATCCACATTTACAACAGTTATTAATGTTTCTATATATTAAACGTTGTAAGTTGTCTTGTTTATATGATGCTGATATGTTGACGTAGCGTAACGACCAAAAACGCAACACACCACACATTCGCGTAATAATATATGATAGTGTACAACATATTTGATACTATATCATTCACAATGTCTGGCTGCCACTGTATTTACTAGTAGGGAGATTATGATGACTAACTATTTGATGTAATATTTATTTTAAATACGAAATCAAATACTGTATAAATATTGTTGAAAATATCATTATTATTTCATACCGTTCTCACAAACATATTGCATTAATATGTGACAAGCATGTAGGTGGATTGTTTTAAAAATACTAGAAAAAAATAGAAAAGGTTCTAGAAAGTCTAGTCATAAAGCTCTTAGGTGTATTATTTTATCATTTCTGCTTCGGAGGAGGCTAACAAGCATACCAATATAAACTAAAGTGAAGGGACACTAGGGACAGAACAGACAACAGGCTAACATAATGGAATATATACAGTGCAACCTCGATATAACAAATCGGAAGGGAACAAACTAATATATATAATGATGCTTTAGTTTGACATTTTATGCGTAATATGGCAAATTCGACATCAGGCAAGTACCGTATTGGAGATGTACCTAAAATTAGAAAAGTGTCCAAGCTTACCTACAATGAAATCAACCCAAATTTAACGATAATTTTGCTCCATTGTTTAGTAGTCTTTATTATTTTGATTACCGATTATAAGTTTATTTCTTAATCAATCTAACATTGATACATTCTTCTAAAAGACGTTAGTATAAATATAATGAAACTTTTTTGACTTTACATACGCAACATTCACGACATAAACACATTAATATTAAACATCAAAGTTTAATGTGATACTAAATACACAGTCTTAAAAAAGAAGAAAAAAGCAAGATTTTTTTATAGAAAATAAATTTACGAAAGTCATTAATCTGTTATATGACCTTGGTTTGAATGTGAACAAACATGAATATTGGTTTCTATTACACAGAGGTCACATATGCAAAGGTAGTGTTAAAAAAATAATTTCTATTTATTTACAGTATAAATATTACATGATACATCTTGGAATACTTTTTTCTCAGTAGACTGTGAAATTTCTTTCTATTTATCTATTGGCAATGATTCTATTTGGTTCAATAAAATAGTTAACGCGAGACGTGTCAAAATAAAAATGACTACTTCCTTCTTGTCATTGTATTCAAATTATATAAAAAGAACACCGCTAAATGACAAAGGTCATTCGTTAGTTTTGCAAACTTTTTTTGTGTTCTGTCTAGAAAAAATGTCTACCGCGCCCCTTTTTATTTTTCTATAAACAAGAAACACAAATGAAGTAAGAATTACTCTAAATTTTTTAAATTTCATCACAAGAAAGACTAATTTTAGTACTAAAGACTAAGTTTGTAACGCTTAGAAATATTGATTAGGCGAACAAAATTTTAGAATAGCTGTTCATAAAATCCTCTAATTTGTCCATTTTCGGTTGTCTGTGCGTCCTTCATCACGATAACTCAAAAACGATAAGGGATATCAAGCTGAAATATCGCATGCTACGAACGTATAAAGTGAGTTAGTCATAGACATATAAAAGAGATATTAGAAGTTATTATATCTATGGTTTGAGATAAAAGAAAAGTTTAAATGGTAAAAAATGTACCTAACAAAATAATAAACAACTTTTGTTTGACATATTTCTTGTGAACGTCACTGTTTACCCATGAGGCCACAAATTAGCACACAAGTTGGGTGCCCATTTTCTACGAAATTATAAAAGAAAAAAAAGAAGGAAAATTTGTCCATTTGTAACAAACTCCATGCATGCAACAAGATGAAAATCAATACCTCCAGAGACAGTGTTACTCACAGGCCAGAAAGAACATTAACAGTTTTATATTTAAGAAATTGAATTTGGCTTCTTTCTTCGTACACAGTCATGAATTAATAAATTAATAAATTCATTTAAAAAGTCTGTCTGCCACAATTATTTAACAAAACATTTAAATACATTTTGGCATTTATGACAAATGACACACAAATTAACTGTTTCAATTCTTTTATTTTTGGCCAACAACCATATATAACAATCATCATCTTAAAAGGTTATAAGCCAATGAAATAATTATATTATTTTTATTTTAAATAAGCCAATAAAATGAAATTTAAAAAATATATAAACGCTTTTGACTGCGTTAGTATATGACTATATGGTAACGTCATTGTTATAATAATTTCTTGAATTAAATCATACTTAAAAAGTAATAAATTGATTTGAAAAACAGATGTTCACAACAACACAAGTACATACGGCTTTATTCTAAAATATAATAAAATCTGTTTCAATTGATTTGAATAAACAAACATCAATGGAATAATTTTTATTATTGTACCTATAAGCTAAGCAATATATTTTTGAAATATTTAAACTTATCTGCAATAATTAATAATTTTTTTAAAAATATTTTGTCTAAAAATATGATTTTATTTCTACACGTTTTACACTTAT
Source organism: Chrysoperla carnea (assembly GCF_905475395.1). Lineage (NCBI taxonomy): Eukaryota > Metazoa > Arthropoda > Insecta > Neuroptera > Chrysopidae > Chrysoperla > Chrysoperla carnea. The sequence goes on from NC_058339.1 coordinate 14,604,833, forward strand.
CTTGAGACTTACAAATGTTTTCACACGTCAAATAACGCAAATTGTAGGAACGTGTAAGCCTAACTTTAGAATTAAACATTTTAATGTAAATTTCAATTCCCTTAAAATCAAAATTCCTTAGAAACAAAATAATAAATAGCATAACCTCTATATACAGTATACCTACTTCTTACTTATATTTCTTACTTAGTGGCAATGAGTGTGACTTAACTCTTCGAAGACGCTTAGAGCAACGCAATTTTAGTCAATATAGTCTACTAAAACATGCGAAAACAAACAATTGACTATTTACAGACAGAAAACCAGAAATGGGTTTGGGAGTAAACTTAGTATACATTGATATATATTACATATCTACATGGTATAAAATCGTCCTGAGAAGGTACTATCAAAAATTATTCCTTCAAGGTTACAATCACCAAAATCTGAGAAAAATCCGAAATCTCCGCGGTTTTTCAATATTTGATAAAATTGCGTTTGGCGCTCGAGGTCTCAAACTTGGATTTTTCATTGAACCAACATCATACACAAGTTAGACCTACCGAATTCGGCGCAGAATACCCGGTACTTTCAGGCGACAAGGTTACTTGACTAAAATTGTTCATATAAAAACTATTCTTTACTTAAAAATAATATTTGAGAACATTTTATTCACTTTGAATTGGGCTAAAAATGGCGAACGATCATTCCCACATGTATAGCTTGAGTTTTGATTCACCTCACATCACGTATATATGGAGGTAACAAAGGCATCTATCTAGGGTCCAACTTTAAACAATGTTTGTTTACCATATTTGGATTTAGAAATATATGAATATTTCGACAATTTCCACACCAAATTTTACTTGTAAATTTTGATAAATTTTTCATGTTTCGATTAATTTATCAAATAAAAATAAAAGAGAAATCATAAAATAAAAAATAAAATTTTTAATGTTTTTGTGAAATGTCATGTTGTGTAGTAAAGAAATGTTGTTGTGGGTGCGATTTAACAACCGGAACTTTAGCTATTGGTTACGTGGAATTGTGTATGCATGGATATGATGCTATGAACTGGTTATTTTGTCTAATATTTGGAGAAAATACACTGGATTTTACGGATATATCTAAAGGAATAATAATAATAAGATTTATTTCATGTGTTTTTTTGACAAAAAACATAATATCATTATCGTTTTGTCTCCTATTATTGTTAAGTGTTCATAAGAAAAAGCCAAACTTAACCAGAATTTATATGATTTACAAAATAATTGAATTTATTACAACAATAGTGATTGCAGGTTTCGCAGCAACAACTTTGTCAATTGTACTTGGTAAAGATTTATCAACAAGTGCTATATGGTTTTTTTGCCTTAGTGGTTTTTATGGAAGTTTAATCCTTTGCTTAGATGTATATTTCATAATTGTAATAAATAGCTATTATCAACAAGTATTAGACCAACTTCGAAATGAACGACGTATCAGACGTTTACAACGAGGCTCGTTAGGGCTAGGATACTATCCGAAGTATTCAGATGAATATGATCGCAGCTACACAAGAACTATAACTGGTGTCACGGTACCAGGCGTCACAGTCACTTCGTCACCGCGTAATCCACCTTCATCACTTTCTACACCACCTGTAGTCGATTCAAATACAGGTGGTGGTGTGGAAACTAAATGAATTATTTTTCACATACCTACAAACCCATTCAAACTGTAAAATGTTTTGGAAATCGTGGAAAAATTTGTATCATTTTTATTGTTATTTACTGTATATATTTTTTAATTTTAATTTTTTATTTCTTTAAATAAAGTAAAATACTAAAAAATAGTAAATATCATTTTTCTAAGGGTTTGGGAAAAAAGACGAAGGAATGTACTAACTGTCCCATTTTAAACAATCCTGTTGAAAATATGAATGGTTTTTGTAAATTTGTAAATTCTGTGACCAAATCTCTCATTACGCAACTAAAGATTATCGAACAGTTGACGCGAGTGCTGACGTAAATAATGGGTTTAAAATTCGTAATTTGACGTATCATAGCAAAAATAGGAAGTTTTATTATAATGAGAGTTATAATACAAATAAAAATCTTTGAAAATTTAATGTCTGTTCGACTTATTTAGATTATTCTATATCAAAAACACAGCATCAATTAAATATTAAAAACGAATCATGCATACATATGATAAAAGATTTAAAAAAATATTTTTCGTATCAAAAAAACATAAATTTCACAATGTCTGGAAGAATATCCGGAGGAAACTAGAAAAAAATAAATCAAAATTCACATTTGTTCAAATATGTACAACAGACAGACAGTGAGCCCAGCCCATATTAACATGAAATTTCGTTGATTCTTTTTGTCTGCATTTTTGAGGATCAATACAGGTAAAGTTTGGTGATAAAGTAAATTGAAATTTTAACCTTGGATCGAGTGTCGAATTTATAGAAAACATATTTTCAATTTTCGTAAAAGTTTATACTTAAAAAAATCGTCGAAAAACACAAAAATCAAAATAAGATTTATATAAATTCGACACTCGAACTATACTTTAAAACTTTTACTTCACAATCAAATTTACCTCTACAATCCTCAAGGAGGTAGTTAAAATGGATCATGAAATTTTATTTTATTATATGCTCACGGTCTATTAGTTATTATTGACGCGGCATATTCTCTCTAAACGTGATGATATAAAATACCATGAAAATCTGTAATAGATTTCAATTGAAATATAAAAATGAGGTAAATCAATCGACAACCCATTTTGATGTTTGTTATAAAATTTTTAATGCCATTATTATTGTTTTGATTGTCAGTTTTTAATTCAAAAAATTGCATTTATATTATATGCAGATAGATGAAAAATACTATTTTTAAACATTGAAAATAAAAAAAAAAAGATTTGAAAAGTGTTCAATAGGTACATGTAAATTAATTGTGATTCTTTGAAATGATATACGAATGAAACAAGCTTTAGTGATTGTTAGCTTTAGAGACAACATCAGTAAACTTTTGGTTACTTATGGCAAATTAAATTATAGTCAATTTATTATCTACGATTGTAATTAATGATTGTAATATTTGTTTTTATTCTTAAAATTGTAAATGAAAAAATGGCTTACTGTTGCGTCTTATAATTCTATTTTCTACTTGATACAACAAGGGCGTTCGTTACTCCTGGACACCCCGTATATTTCCTTCAGCTTATTGGAAAATATTAACAATTTACCAATTTTAAAGAGAAATTCCCAATTTAGCGATTTACGAATTCTATCATTTTTTTAAGTTTCATTTTAACACGCACACAGTTTCAATTGAAAACATTGCAAAATATAAAGAAAACATAAAAGTGTTGATTTCGATTTTCGGGGTGAAAAGTAACGTTCTATTAAAAAGTTAATAATAGTAAGATCAAAGATTCTACTATGAAATGTTCAATGACAAATCATGACATTTTATAACTCAGTTTAATCAAGTTTTACTGGAGATGAAAAATCCTTTTACATCTTTCATCTAAACTTGTGTTTACTAATGATATTTCCTTTAAATAAGAAGAAAAATCAGTGGATATCCTTCTTTCTCACTGCACAGCGAAGAAATTTGAATTCAAACAATATTTTAGATTTTACCGAAATTACTAGAAATATTTCAGATAAAGTTAGTAATTTTTGGTTAATTTTATAAAACAAACAAAAAAATGTTTTAATAATTTCAATTTGAAAATTAACTTTAGCTCAAAAAACCTAAGATACGACCGTAGACCTCTACGAAGAATGTACTTGCACATCGAGCTCACACATGAATTTAATTGTAATTACTTTGATTTTGTTAGTAATTAATCGTGTGAATTATGGATGGATAAAAGTTATTTCAATGCATTTGCGTGGGATTATTTTTTAGAATTTAAATTAATCGATGATGTAAAGTCAGTCATACTTAATAGTGCATCACAAGGCGAACTTCTATCATATGATTACCTCGACATCGTAGCAATATAATTAAAATTGTTGTTTTCTTGTTTTAATCGGTATTACATATAAATATCTGATTCATAAACATTTCCGTACATTATTTGATGCAATAAAAAATATGCTCTTTCATCAATCTTTAATTAAAAATAAGTAAGAACTTTATCTACTCAGAGGAACGAATTATAAATAAGATTATAACCCAAAATTTTTTTTTTAAAAATTACCAACCTCGATTCAAAATGCCCGAAAGGAAATACTATAAGGTGTAAAAAAAGAAAGAAAGCAGCTTTAAAAAGAAATACAAAAGTAAGCAACTAGTGTTTGCACCAAAAATTCCTTCCAGAGTTTATGTTGGGTCATGAAAATAAATCAGACCGATACAGTCATAAAACATTGCATGAGTAAAAATAAACAGTCAATAAACAAATTATATCAGGGTAAAACATGAAAAAGAAATTGTGTTCCTACAGGTCGGAATTAGGGAAATCCCTTCACGGATCTGTGTTAAGTTTCGGCTTTAAACTAGAATTTGCGAATCATTATACCCCCGTATATTTTAATGATCTTAAAATCAGTACATATAGAACAATTATGAAAAATCGAACTTCCGAATTTGCGTAAGCATGGTATCAAATCACTTCTATAAGAAATATATTTTATAGAGCTTCATGAATTTCCCAACCAATATTTTCAATAAATATAAAACCATCTATTATTTTGTAATAGTTAATCAATGTAAAATAACCACAACGAAAACATATAATTTATTATTTCAATTATTTTTAGACTTCTTATTATAAAAAAAAATATGTTATTTGTATTTATTATTTCAATTAATTTTTTCTTATTAATAATTCCGTGGCGCCTTTGAATGTGATAAATAAAATACTTGGTGGTTGGTAGGTACTATGTGAGAATGATTCAATCGTCAATATTTATTATTAAATGGATAACATAAATAATTTCTTTATTATTTATTGATTAAGTCTAAGTCGTCACTCATTATTTATTTTAAATTATCAACATGTTACATGATTATTTAATTTATTGGACAGGGTGTCCTTATAGCATAATTAAATTTAAATCTTTTATTTACCGTTTTTATCAAGCATTGCTAAAAATAAATGTTTTAAAATAAAGAGCACGGAATTAAACTATATGTTGATAGGGATGTCTAACATCTTCTACCCCAATGACATCTAGCAGCTTTTTATTGAAGCCGGACAAAAGAATCAAAAAAGCTTATCAGAGCTTATCAAAAAAAGTTTATTATCTTGAAATATTTACAGTTTTGTGTTTATAGTAATCGTTTCTCATGCGGGAGGTAATCTGGTCAAAACTCATTCACGCTAATAGATTTTAAAAAAATTATATCTTGTCAAACAACTTCTGATTTTAAAACTTAAAAAAACATCTTAAAATATCAAAAATTAAACTTCTTTGTTTTTAATTACCATCCTGTATGATAAAACTTAATAATATAAGTAATTTATACCATAAATTACGTAACAATGCATGCTGACAATATCTTGATAAGAGCAATTTATACTTGATACAGTTAAACAGAATAATTTTTTTTATTTATTAAACACTAAAAAATATATTTGTTAAGAAATTCCATTATTCAAAGAAAAATATAATTTTATCCAAACTGAATATCATTGAACGGATACGTAAATTAGCACTAATAATTTACATTTTTATTTGCATAATTATAACTAAATATAATACTAAGCTGTTACATGTATATTTTTTTATACAAACACCTTAAAAATTTCTAGTGAATAGTGTCACATATTATAGTGAAACATGACATCAACAATTATTTCAACACCATGATTTCATTTTCAATCTCTAAGATTAATAGTTCTTTGAATGTAGTTGTTGTTTTGGAAGAATAGAAAATTGTTTCAAACATACAATTTTATATCTATGAATAAATAGTGTTTGGTAAATACTTCCATGAGCATATTTGGCGACCTTTTTTAAACTAGCCAAAACGAAATCAGGTCTGGTCAATATCAATATTTTTGTTGAAAATAGAAAATAAGCGTGATTTTCTATTCGGTCAAAGAAAATACAAAAATAGAGATGCAGTAATAGGAATAGAAATGAAAACATTGGCTTGGCGTGAAAGAAACTGCGAAACTATTAATTTGGTTGATTGTGCTTTTTCACACTTTTATACAAGCTTAAAAAATTTTGTACCTAGGAAAACATTTTATTGAGTCTCATCCTGCACAAAAATCGTTTTGCTCATGATGTATAGTTGAATTGGTGATATTATGTTACAATCGTGACACTTAAGGAGACATTTTATATAATATTCTAATAGTAAACAGTGAAAATTGGGTCACTTTGCATTTTCACATATATTGTTGGACTAAAACTTACTAAAACACACATACAATAATAAATTTAGTAGTTAGTTCAATCACTAAGTAGTTAGTACTTCATTCAATTTCGACGTAATAGGGGAACGTGTAGTATCTAGAATCAAAATTTACATTTATGTGTCATCTTTTAAATCATTAAAGATCATAATGGAAATTGACTCTGATTTAAATATTAAAAAACTGTCACTTTCTGGTACACATGTTACTAACTATTACTAACCATATGGTATATACGTGGGAACTATAGTACAACATCATAATGTACCATGGGTTACATCCTAATGTACCTAGAATCATCCCGATCAATCAATCTTACAACCGCTACTGTTCAATCTAAGGAACCGCATTATAAAATTGTCCTTGATTGGAATATTAAAAACCCTACTTTTTCTTACAGGATGTTCAACAACAGTAGCAACTTTTATTTTAATGACTCATGGTACATGAGGCTCTGTTTTCTCATTTATATTACGCTTACTTGTATTTTAAAAACCCATAAAATAAAAGAAAGCAACTCTAAAATTTATTGTCTACTTATTACCGTGTATAAATTGTTAGGTCCAAGGTACATTATGTTGGTCTGTTTCAACTTTACCTTCCCTAAATTTAACGGTTTGTGTATAGCTGGAACTTCTAAAGCAAAAGACAATTGGGAGCCAGTATACAAACAATCAGAAAAATAAAAAATAAATTAATTTTTCTCTGCCAAGAAACTACGAGTGATTCAAGGTACATTTGCTGATTCAAGATACATCTAGGTACTATCTAAATATTAGCATGTTACTCTAGGTACTATCATTTTACCCTACTACCTAAATTAATACGTTTTATTGGTTGGTTTGTACTTATTACTGTGTACACACGTATACTGTACTCTAATTTAAAAGGGCTTCAATATCATTCACTTTATAATGTACAATTACCTCATGAGTGTGTATCATGATCATCGAAAATAACAGGGCTAGATTCAGAAAATGTATTTGTTTTTTAACTTTTTAATTCACTTTTTACTCGGTAATTGGGTCATTTTAGGGGGTGAAAAAGGTTCATATTACGAAGCCAAGGACGAAAATCGAAGCGAAGCCTGTCCCAATATTGTCTTAAGCCTAATCAAAGGGGCGAAGGTAATAGTATATTACACACCTAGGAAACAAAAGTAAATAATGTCTCAGATCTCATGTTCATTGCCGAACAAGGCGAAGCCGAGGATAAAAAAACATGAGATCTGAAACTTTCTTTACTTGCTCTCGTGTTGTGTATACTATTTTTCTCCCCGACGTAGGCAGAAATCCGCAACTTCGTATTTCACAGTTGAAACTTTCTGCACGAATGAGAGCAAATATTTTGTATTAGACAGTTTGGGACATCCAATAATTTCGACAGTTATTTTTGAAGAAAATTGGAGGAGTGTAACGGCTTCTAACTATATAAAATAAACATTAAACGATAATAATTTTCTTAAATTTTCCACAATATAGCATAAGTATTTTAATTATAATTATGGTACAGGCAATTAATTATTATTTCGAAACATTAATTATAACGATTCGTAAAATAACATAAACATTTTCATTTAAAGTCTACCATAACCATTAAATCCAGACCTGATTAAGAACATATACACATGTACCATGGTTATTTTAATAATAATTTGAGTTTGATTGTATCTCTAAAACTATTTATTAAACATTGATTAAGTTGAGTAAACCAATTACAACATAACAATAGGAGATGAACAGATACAAATAAACTAACTATATATATAATGTATGGATGCTAGTAAATTGAAATCGATGAAAATTTAATGAAATTATTCAAGATATATTCGAAAATCTGTGGATTTATTCATCCTGGATTATTACACTCGAAGTTTTTTTACATTTTACGATCTGCTTGTCATTAATAGGCATATAGAAATATTTCTTTTATGCATTTCCCGTGAACTTTAAATTATTCAATGTCTAATGCAAAAAATCACCCTTCTATCATGCCTGGGAGTGGGCATTTTAAAGAGCGTGAATTTTTGGAACTATGTTTCTTATCGCCCGTTATGATTTATTTGCTTAAAGAAACTTATTACACTAAACCTGCAAGGTAGCGTACCGCAAAAACTAATATTTATAATTAATTACTAATACAGTTATTTGTACGAAAGGAACACAGTTTCAACACGACACCTATCGTTCTTTTTTTGTGCTAGAAGTTGGCAAGTATAAATAGCACATATACAAGATGTGAACGGTGATGTAATCAGTAACTTTTTTAGTTTTTAGGCGTGATCTTGTGGTCTATGAGCTCTTGGGTAAAAACTTATTTTAATTCAGATATACTTATTTTTTCTCTTCAGTGCGAGTAATTTTATTAGGTTATTAAAAACGTTATTTTAGAAGCATTTTTCGAATATCTGTGTTAATCTCATAAAGATAAAACAGTAATAAAATGTGAGATAGCCTTAAAACGAATACTACAACGCATTGTTGGCAATCATGTATTTTTATTTACATGAGCACAATTAAGCATGAGCACAATAAAGTACCCACCCACAATATTTTATATGTATGTGTATGTAGACCGTTAAAAACTGACAATTCGATGCACTTCAATGAATCCATCATTTACACAAAATAAAACAGTATCACATCATCATCATCACTATATGTTATATAACAACTATTTTGTGTAGTTCGTACATTATAGCGTAGATGGTGAAAAAATTGGATTTTCTCGATTTTTTCAAAGGGGTACCCCTTAAAAAATTGCAAAAAATCGAAAAATTTTTGGTGTCTTCAATTTCGATAAAACTTAGAATATAGGGTAATTTTGACCCAAAAAGTTCAAAAATCGGGTGCATTTGTTAACTGGTCGAATAGTTTTTGAGATACGGACCAAAATTGGTCCAAATATTGCGATATCTCAGAAACTCTGCATCGAATCATTAAATTAACCTGATTTTTATACTTTTTGGATCAAAATTACCCCATCCACCGAGTTTCATCAAATTCCCAAGCAAAATATTTTTTTCCCATTTTCTCGATTTTTTCAAAGGGGTACCCCTTAAAAAAAATGCAAAAAATCGAAAAATTTTTTTAATCTTCAATTTCGATAAAACTCAGTATATAAGGTAATTTTGACCCAGAAAGTTCAAAAATCGGGTGTATTTGTTGACTGGACGAATAGTTTTCGAGATACGGACTAAAATCGATCCAAATTTTGCGATATTTCAGAAACTCTGCATCCTATCATTCCTGCAGCTACAACAAGTTACTCCAGTCTAGGTTACTCCAGTCAGGGTGAATTTCAGCCATGATCTTTTTGGTAAAAGCGTTCACACAATTAAGAGTTGCGGGTACACTTCTCGACATTAAGAAAATTTTTCAAATTTATTTCAATATTTCCATCTCATTTTGAATTATAAACACGTTATAATATTCGTTCTGTATGTGTGTATATGATTATCGTAATAATGTAGTTACATGCCCCATTGATTTTAAATTAACAAAAACGTATAGTGTACCATTAACGACACACTTAAAAAAAAAAAAAAGAATTGAACATTTATAAAACAACTTAACTTAATCACCCATTACCAAAATGATTCAATTACTTCAAATTTGTTTTAGGAATAAAAACACTATTACTTACTTTAAATTTTTATAAAACTTTACAGTTTATTAAATTATGATCATTTAATTAGTCGCATGTATTTAAAAATAAAACATAACTATGTTCGAGTAAACATGTGTAGGTAAAAAGCTTGCATGTATATTGTTTAAAAATAATAAAAAAATGTTATCATGTGAACTAATTATGTTGAACTATTAATTAAACAAATTAAAAATAGGATGATAGGTGAATGCTCTTGAAAGGAAAATATTTAATTAAAAAATGAACTTTAAAAAAAATTTTCTACAATATTAAAAATAATTACAGTTTTCTTTTACAGTGTCTTTTATCTTTTAAGGTATAAGAAAGGCAATAAAATGGACTATTTTATAAACATGTTACATTGTTTATTGTTAATTTATTCTAATAAATTATTTAAGAATCATTACATTTAATTATTTGTTTTACGAAAAATATTTCTAAAGAAAATAAGTAATGTTTGGATAAGAAACAATTTCATCTTTATTTTTAATTAGATAGCTTTTTTAAAATTTAATACGGTTAAATCTAGGTAAAAATTATCAAAATAGATCGTCTATCAGCCTCATTGCCATAAAACCAATGTAAACTATGTTTTTTTTGAAATCCATTTTAAAATAATAGTATAATACCCTCTCCTCCCCACTCCTCAAATTTTTCAATATTCATTTAAACGTATTTAAATTACATATAAACAAGTGAAAACAAACAATTGACTGAGTTAATTGTTGAAATGTTTCAAACAAAAGTTATTTATTTTTTTATAAGGAATATTTCTTACATTTAAACTTTTGTTATATCTCTAACTATTTGCAAGATGGGTCCTACGGACTCCAGACCCAATTAACCTATGTTGCTCATTTACGAACTCGATCTCACTTTTTACGTCCTAAGCACAGTATAAAAATTTCATCTTGATATCTCTTTTCGTTTTTGAGTTATCGTGATCACAGACAGGCAGACAACCGAAAATGGACTAATTACAAACTTGGGACTAAACTTAGTATACCTTATATTTCATATACATGGTATAAAAAAAGATAGTCATGGAGACTGTCGACGGAAGTAAAAACTTGAAACTAGGGAAAAATTCAATGTAAATTGCAATTATTGATGTATAAAAAACTATTATTTTTATTTATTTATTTATTGCCAGGATAATATACATACATACATACATATAATACTCAATAATAATAATTATAATTATTATTATTTTAAAAATATAAAGAAATAATAAAATTAATCATGTTTTACAAATATATCAAACGCCATCTATGAACATTAATCAATAGTTACCAAAGGTTAGAATCACTTAGTTAATACTTAACTATACAGCTTTAAATAGTATTACATAGATGTCGTTTTTTCATTTCGTGTCGATTGAAAAAAGTTTTAGTTTCCTAGGTTACGGTGTTATATCTGTAGCTATATTCATAGCATGTTGCTGACGCGAAAAAACAAGATTTTATTCTACCAAATATTACATATGTAAACAAAACGTCTAACGAAGTTTTCGCTTCAAAAAATCGATCTTTTTACTCTGAAAGTTTCTATCCTTATCATACTACCTTCAATGAATCTGAAATTGTAAAATTTTCACTTGTACCATGTTTAGTTTCGTGGTTTGTGAAGGAATGAATATTCGATACATATGATATTTAATATTATTTTACTCATTATCGATGTGAATGATTTATTGCTTGAAGCAGCGATGAAAAGTTTTTCAAACAATGTATCAAGTTTCATTCAACAAATTTCCTGATATGTTTATTAGTTGTAACAACAAACAATATAGAAATTAATGTTATTATTTTTGTGTCGGTATCGGTACGGTACACAACTGAATGAAAGTAATCTTGTAAATGGGTAATTGATTGCTCTATATTTATTATAAAGTAGTAAAATCATTCTATTTATAGACAGTACACATATTTTGTTATTAATGTAAACATACTTTTTAATTTAATAATAAAATTTTCCACTCAAATTAATAAATTTACGTTATATTTTTACTCTAAAATTATGTGTCATATATACAGGGTGTTCCGGGTTAAATGGTCAAACTGAAAATATATATTTAGAAATTCGAAACAAAAAACAACAATTTTGCCTAGAAGTTTGTTTGGATACGCAGATAAACCATGATTATTTCGCTATTGATCTCTCTTGCGGTTCTGTAAAACAGCAAATCGATATCTCTTGAATGAGAAATTCCAAAGAACCAATTAATTCAATTATCGACAGAATGAATGAACGGAATTTATTTACTGACGTTTAAGTATGTTGAACAACAGTAATGTTTCTGATTTGAAGAGCTTAAATAACAAGTTAAACATGTTGTCATTAAAATCGAAAATGTTTGTAAAATGTTACAGATGTTGTACACATGCTTGCAAAAATATTGTAATTATTGCGTTGTTTCAACAACTGTTTTTCAGATTTAAATTATGAAATTATTAATTTTTGAATTTTATTTTTAAATTTTATATCAATGTCAGTTATTCCAAATGTATCATATTGAAATGAGTCATCATAATTCAGTATTATTCGAAAAACATATGTGTTGAAGTTCGCGCTATTTTGAAATTTCAGTTATCTTTAAAAAAGTTTAAACATTTATTATTAACATTACTATCGAACTTTCTCAATTTGTGATGGACACCATCACATTCGTTTTGTACATTCGATGTCAAAAGTGAATAGCTGAATGTTAATATTTTCGAAAGCAGAGAAAGAATTACTTTTTTCGTAAACCTTATAATAAAAAAGTTTTACATACGTAGCCAACGTAAAAAGACGCCTCTTAACCTCCACATCAAACATTCTATTTCAATATGTTTAAAATTTCTATTTCATATCTTCTTTTCTAATTCCGATATGATATCAGCCGTACTATATAATCTAAAATTAGCAAAAAGTGGCATATACTTCAGAAATCAGGGATTCATTACAATACTGGATAACTAATAGATTGTATTATAATTTGCTAAGAACACTTGTACATATTTAAATAAAAAATCATCTAGCTGATTTCATAACTACTTTTCGCACCTAGTATCTAAAATACACCTTGCACTTAGAAACAACATACAAACGATACAACAGTCAGTTTGAAGAATAAATTTCGTAATATGACCTTATCTATAGAATATGTTGCATTTATATATGTATATACAATTTAAAAACATCGTCATTGTCAAGGTCTTTCTTTCTCATTATAATAAATGGTGAGTAAAAAAATGAATTCTTCAATTACATTTATGGTGAAACTACTGATATTTATCTGATTCATTTGCAATTCAACATAACAATAATAAGATTTTATATTAAGTAAATATAAAATGTTTAATTCTAGATAAATACGTAGAGTCATGAAATGAATTTTGAAATAAAAAAGTTATTTAACACCTACTGTGTGATGTAATTTCAATCTAAAAATCAAATTCAGTTTAAAAACTAGTCTTAAATCTCGAAGTATATTGTAGATGTCACAATGCTAGTCATGGGCGTCGCTAAGGGAGGGGGGTAGGGGTAGCTAGACGCCCTTGATTCTACTTGTTTTTCCCGCAATGATTTTGGCACGTTTATCAATACGCATTATTGAATTGCGATCATATTCAGAAAGCTATGTCGGTTGTTACACTGATCGTTACTCTATTATTTTCAATCTTGCACTCCTAGAAATATTGCTGGTATGCCATTAGGAGCATCAGTGACATTACAATGTTAAATAGTACTATTCACCGGAATTAATGTGGATATCACCAAGCAGTACGGGCCTGACACCCATAATGACATCGGCTAATGCGCCTTAACTGTTGCTCAATCATCTATGTTTAAAATTTTATAACAAATCATCGAAACCATACAGTTTTGCGTTCACGACTATACTTACATAGTGATGATTTCGGCAAAAAAAATACTTTTTGTGTACAAACTACAGTAAGATATTTGTGCTACGGTCATATAGAAACAACATTTCCTTATGTGATACATTACTAAACATTATAGAATCCTTATTAAAAATTCATTTGTATGGGCATTACATATCGTGACTGATTGTGAATACTAAATATGTATATTGTTATATTATTTATTTATAATAATTACACCATTATTTGTATATAACTCTTGTTATGTATAATTTATTAGAATATACATATAATAAATATTTTAGATTTTATTCTTTTGGAACAACATTCAGGTAATAATAAACACGAATAAAATTGTATAGAAATATATCTAACCTCCAAATACAGTAATTTTTTTAAATAACATTTCGTTAAAGTACCAACCTTGACTACTAAAGCCGTAAAATACTATACCAAGAGAACGCGAGGTACCTGCTAGTCTGTAAGAGGTTGCGATATGATGAATGAGAGGGAAGACTCCCAGTGAGTTCCCCTGTGTCCGTGCCATAGTCATATGTCATAATCATATGATGCATAGAGATTTTTTTGTCTCTCCATAATGTAAACAATACATAGAAAATGACATAACTATGACACGGACACTGGGAAACTCACTGGCAATCTCCTCTCGCATTCATCATATCGCTAGTTTTGGGTCATAACGGTCTCTAGTTTAATATTATATGACTAAAACAAACAACCATCTTGGATTTGTTTTAAAACGCTTGTCTACAAATTATAATAATTTTAACTATTTGAATACTTTCCAATCTTTATTTTATACCAATTATAAGTCTTCGAATTTCCAAAAAGTCATAAAATAAATTGCCTTCATTAATTTTGAAAGTCTATAAAGAATAAAACTGATAAAATAATCCAATTTAAATAAACGTAAAAATAATTTCCCAAACAATTACTTGGTTACGATAACATCATTCATTATTGAGTACAATTAAAAAATTTTATTTTCGATATTGTAACGTAACGATTGGGTAATAAAAAAAAAACGTATATCACCCCCAATCAAATCAATTTACCCTTGTGTAATAACCCCATAAGATATAATATAAATTTTATAAAGTAGTTGTATTATTGAATAAAATTGAGTATTTCAGACATCATAATATTAAAGTTATTTTATAGTTAGTTTATCTTTAATATGCGACATTTTCATTATAATATACATACAGAAAGTTTTACAAACTAATTATTTTACGAACGTACGCAAATAAACGGAAACATTATACATAAAGTTGGAAAATTTACCTAGGCAACCGTCATGTCAGGTTATTAATATTATATTATGTCTACAATTAATTTACTTACAACTTTTGATGTTGTACGATATGTTTTTTCAAAGATTTTATGTCAGCTTTTCGTAAAAATTTTATTAATTTTAGCTTTTATTTTCATTTACAAAAAAATATAGTCCGTGTGAATAATTAAAATTTCATATTTTATAAAAAACTTATGAACAATTTTTGTTAAACGCCATCTATGAATAGTAATCAGAAGTTACCAAAGATCAGAATCATTTAGTAGCTAATTGTACGGTTTTATTATTACATAGGTGTCGTTTTATCGATTCAAAAGTTTTAGTTTCCTAGGTTACGATGCTATATCTGTAGCTAAATTCATAGCATGTAAGTTTTTACCCTACCAAATATTATACTTATATTACATATCGTCTAACATGCCTAAAGCAGTTTTCACTTCAAAAAAAAGAACGTAAGTCGTTGTAATCAAGCTAAGGAAATAAATTTACTCCCTCCACCCTTAAAGTTTTAGGATATAGGCTGTTTTGTAAGCCACATCCAATGTGCCTATCCATAGACTTCTACATGAAACATTGCTCTCTAGGTCTAAAGTTTCCGAGAAAATTCGTCGGAAAATCTAAGGAATATTAACAGCAACATTGGTAAATTTTATTTTAATTAATCTTGAAGTAATTAATTTTCAAAATATTCAAATTCTATATATTATTAAATCTCAATTCAGTTCAAAGAACCTTTTTTAATGAAAGTAAAATTTAAATTATCCATATAAAGTATGGGAATGAGAAAGCTGGGGAGTACTTTCATCTGTATACACTTAGAGACAAAAAAAATGTGTCATCGCATAAGTTATCGTTTCAAACAACATAATCCTTCATCTATGTGTATTAAAATGCAACTCTTTTCAAATTTTTCTCAAGAAACCGTTTAGGTGTATTTAATGGAAGTACACGATAAGAAATTCATGGCGTTTACTACAATGCTGGTACGGTATAGAGACCTGACGCCCATACTGCATTGACTCATCCGGCATAACTATTGCTAATTATTATTCAGTATACAGTGTGGAATTCACACCGATACGAACCTAAAATTCTGGTATAAAATATGTATTTGATTTCATTAAATTGTAAAAAACTTATCCTTTTGTATGCTTTGCATACTGAATTGTTAATTTCCAAACGATATAAAAATAATTTTATGATTCAATATTTCAGTCTAAAAGTATATAAAAACCAATTACGTTAAGAAAACGAACGACTTATTTCAAGTGGATATTTATTTTCATCAAATTTTTCGTTTAAAAATGTAAACAACCTTTGTATTTATACTCCTTAATTAAAATGAATTATATAAATAAAAAAAAATTTGTTAAACAACCCCTGCTTATACCATAATTTTTATAGGTGCAGTAGCCAACATACAAACAACCCTTAAATATCGTTTTTACGTTTAACGGAAATCAGAATAGATACTATCTACGTTTGATTGTAATGTTATTTACACTTGAAAAGGTGGTGACTTTCTATGATACAATAGCTTGTGAATAGCGGTTCGCTGCAATTAAATTAATGTAACATACAATGGAAAAGAAGAAAAACATTGTAAAAGACTCAAATTCATTTTCATTACAATTTTCTTTTTTTCCTTCATGTAAAGTCACACCTATTTTTATTCATTAGGGAATAATAAACAAACACGTGTTCCATTTTTATAATGTATTATCTAAGGAATTTGGCGAGTACATCAACAGAAATCAACCAAATCGAATTTTACTGTAGTTATTGTTTGTAAATTTAAAAAGAAAGAGAAATTTAACTGTTGGATAAATTTGAATTTCAAAATTAAACCGCCTAAGTGGTCGAGCGAGTAAAGGCACAAACGCTTTACTACTTAGACAGGAAGGTTGCGTTTTCGAATTCAGGAATCGGCAGTCTGATCAATTATAATTAATGAGGCGATAAATTGATCACACTGTCGTCGTTTGGAAAGAAATAATGATGTAAGTGGCCACTGTTATAGACGTTTGTTTGAGGAACGGAGGTTAAACCCCATTCTTATATTAATTTCAAAATTATAATGCCAAAATTTTTCTTGTAGATCGCTTAGAGTCAAAGTCATACAAGATAATTCTGGGCGGCAGTATTGATTTTAAGGAATGATTTTTTGACGCATAACAAAATGATAAACATAATGATCGAAAGATTTTGTGCGAGAAAAACAAAGACAAATTAAAACAGAAAAAGTGAAATTTACAAAATTTAAAAAACCCCCTACAAATTTTTCGGGTACGGGAACCCAAAACTCGCACTTGAAACATATATAAGAACACTCTTCATTAAATTACCTTTTTCTGAAAGCATTTTAAAGTTCGTCGCCAATTCTTAACTCGCACTATAGCTAAAAACACTCTCCGTTAAATTGCCTTTCAAACGAAACCAAAAAAATTAAAATCGGTTCATCCGTTTGGGAACTACGATGCCACAGACAAACACACACGCATAGCGGTCAAACTTATAACACCCCTTCTTTAGGCTCGGGGGTTAAAAATACGAAATAAAACTGGTAAGGTATGTCGTTTTACACTTCAATCATAAAATTGATTCGTTACATCTTTGAATACAACATTAAAAATATATACAAAAACAACACCAAAAATAATATTTTAATTATATTTACAAAACAAAAAGTTACTTAATGAGTATTTGACAAGTGTTTGTTTTGACACTCGAATGCTTTACATAAAAAAAAAAATTAATTTGACTAAAAACACTAATTGTAAAGGGAAAATATCATCAGTTTTGCAACATAAACAAAGCAACCATGTCAATCTTTGTGTTAAAAGAAAAACACAAAACCAAAATAATAAATCATTTTTCAAAATGAAATTAAAAACTTCATATCATCTCATGTGCCTTAAATAATAATAATAATGAAGGCAGATAAGACACAATAATGGTGTTGAAAAGAATAAATGCAACTAACATTTGTTAACTAAGTAAAATTCTATGAACGTTTCATTTTCTCTCGTTCATCGTTAAAATGTGTATGTATGAATCTTGATTATTAAAAAGGATGTTCGAACAATGTGAATGTAATCTTTTAAACATCTCTTATAACGTATAAAAGAATTATTTTAATTTGATCTGTTAAATTTATTTCTATTGATTTTCTAAAATACACAGTTTATAGTAAGGCGATTCGAATCGAATATACAGGGTGTTCTCTTATTGATAGCAGAAAATTATACCAGGAAATTAAGCTTATCAAGACAAATGGAAAAGCTCTTTACTAAATTTTGATTTGAAGCCTTATTCAGGATATGTGACTATGGGAAAAATAGAAGAATTTATGCATTTACAGACCAATCAAACTCATTAAACGTAGTAGGTGTCACTTTAGAATATAGAAGGGACTATCATAAAGCAATTATTGATTTAATTGAGTAGACAATCCTAAAAAACTATTTATCAAATTATTTCACCAATACAGAGACACTTAGATGTAGGAT
Source organism: Chrysoperla carnea (assembly GCF_905475395.1). Classification (NCBI taxonomy): domain Eukaryota; kingdom Metazoa; phylum Arthropoda; class Insecta; order Neuroptera; family Chrysopidae; genus Chrysoperla; species Chrysoperla carnea. The sequence goes on from NC_058339.1 coordinate 14,623,531, forward strand.
GTATCAAACTATACATACAGAGGGGATTAAATTGTGTATTAATACTAGTACGATACTTATTTAATGATCAATTGCTTTCAAAAATAAACATAAGTTTTCTGACATGTTAGAAAATAGGAAATTACTGGAAAGGTATTGTGTCACTTTAAAGATGGTGAGTACGGGGTTAAAATTCAAATCATTGTTTCGAACATACTTTACAATAATAAATGAAAACACGAAAATGTAAAATGAAAAGGAAAAATAATAATAATAATAATAATGGAGCAACAATGATTGTAAATATATACGGGTGTCTACGGGCTACCAGCTACGGCACCCAAAAGAGACATACTTATACTAACATTGAATGGGTAGATAGATAGCAGGCACCAGCTTTATTTTATAGTACATACTACACATAAAATACGCAGCAAGTTAGCAAATAGTAAATGTGTAGTACTGATATGGTTAGGTAGTACATACATACAGTGGGAAAGTAGCAGGTGTGTTGTTGTCTGTAGATGACGACGCGTGGCGTGTTGGACGGAACATTGAACTCACTAGGTAGTAGAAGAGAGGATATACGATATACATAATAATGTAAGCAAAAAAAAGCAGCAAATATACTACCACCGTTGTGTAGTATATATAATTTAGTATAGTGGCTTTTGTTTACGCGACGACTGACGACGACCACTGCCCCTTTATGTAAATAATCACTCTTGAAATTAATACACCTTTTTCATGTTTACACTAAAAAGTGCAATTGACAAAATAAATTTATGATTGTACTAGATTGATACCCGCTCGCTTCACTGCGTAAAAACCACCGCTTTATAGCATCCACCCTCTCTTGATATACAGTTTTCAATTTTGTTAAATGTAAAATAATCATAATTCATTGAGTATATCAAAATAGTTGGCCATGATTTGTTTGACATTTACTATTTTAAATTATTACAAAATTCTTTAATTTATGGTTCAAAATGATGATCCTAGATCTGCGCTATCTATAATCATCATTTTGAACCATGAATTCTGTAAAAATTTAAAACATGGTAAATGTCAAATTAAATATTTTTTTAAAAATATATCTTTATAAATTATAGTTCATGTGTTATTCTGATATGTCAGCTATATTGCTGTACTGTTTCATTAAAAACCATTCGCTAGATTAGCGCGAAAGCGTAACAAACAAACAAATAAACATACTGACTTTCGCATTTATAATATATAGAGATATGCATATTTTGGTATTCCACATAAGATTTAGTCGAATGCTACATTGAATTTTGCATAATAATGATACATTGCACTAGTTTGTTTCATGACGTGACTAAAAAAATAATTAATGTGTTCTAATAACTCATTTAATCTAACTGAGAAAGTATAATATCTTTTTAAAAAAAAGTAACACCTGTATTAAAGATTTTTGACCTATACTTTCGTTTAAACATATAAGAAGTTACCAAAGATCAGAATCGCTTAGCTAAACGACACTTATGTAATAATAATTGTACAGCTTTAAATATTGTTACATAAGTGTCGTTTTTCCGATTGAAAAAAAGTTTTAGTATCCTACTTTAGGCCTATAGAAAGTTTCACTTACAGAAAAAAATTGATTTTTCACTTCCATAATTTCAACCGTTATCAGATTAAATTAAAGTTTCATTTTCATTATTGATTAAGTTTCATTTTATAATGGAAGTTCAAAGATGTTTTTAATTAAATTTCTATAAAAAAACACAGATACAAAATATACTATGTGTCAATCGCAGGGGAATGACGTATGCACGCAATTGCAACGAGCAACTGCAATGTTTTTATTTTTTTATACGTACAAAATATACATTAAAATATCAACAAAAAAAAGTATAAACATAACATGCAGGTGTGTTGGAATTCCGCCATAAATGCGCGCGTGTTTTAACCACATAACTCATGCACAAAACCTACTAAATATTTTAAAATTACTTTTAATGAGGCAAATATACAACTAAAATTGTTATGTTACATAAAAAGAGCATACAATATAAAATCATACACAAATTTTTAATGAATTTTTAATTCGATCGATGCACTTTATCCAAAAACAATGTAGGTATGCATGCAATGCAAGCAGGTGAAACTAAAGTGAAATTAAACAGAATGGTGATGTTGCATTCTGTATGATCCATTTTTGGTCAAATAACAATTTTATGTGGCATACATATTAAAACAATTACATTTTAATGATTTACAAGTAATACTTCAATTAGTTGAGCCAGATGTTACTTGACATTATTAACCCTTGCGATGATACAAATAATTTGAAATAATATTCTGAATATACAAAGTGGTTCACAGAAAATGTATCATTCGTTATTCAATTAGTAAATCAGAAATTTTGATGAGATAATGCCGTCATACATTATCAGAAAATATGACTCTCCTCACATTTTAAATTATTTCCCAAATATTATCAAAATTTCTTCAGAGAAATAGTCAATACAGGTTGGTCAGAATGTCAGAAACTTTCACAACTGGAAGGCGTGCTATCGATACCTTTTTTTTCAGAACCTGTAGACCTTCAGTTTCTTATTTCAGATTTGAGTGAAAGCAATTTGTTTGGTAATATGGTAAAAAGTAAACTGTAAAACTTGCCAAGGAAGAAATAAGCACACATTTACTAATAAATCCGTCCACTTTGAAATACTTCCTCAAAAAATATATAATGGAAGTGATAGTTTGGACCTTGAAATTTCTGACAAGATTAGATACGAAAATGGCTTTCTATGAAACTTTTTCTAGCTTCCCCCAACATGTTTTGCGGATCGTTCTGTTAAAAGATCTTACAGCCATAAAATTTTAGCAGCCAGTTTACGAGCTATGGGCGATCAAATCTACAAGTATATTATAGTATTATAGTTATAGTACATGGCAGTTGCATAAAATTTCTAAAAACAAATCTGAATATCTGAATAATTTGGTTACGAAATTTGACTTCGAGACTTACGAAATGAAGAAACAAAATAAGTATATACACAAAATTTAATAATTTTTATACAATATAAAAATTAGGAATAAATTTTTATTTCCAGACTTTATAAACTAAATTATGTACCCCTTCTAATTAAACGTCCATAAAATAGAAAGTTAATTACCATAGCCGTCCGTTCATAAAAATTTTACATCATTATTAATTCAAGTTTCATGCGTGAGTACCATTAAAGAAAAAAAATGGAAGCTTTTTAAGTAAAAAGGGTGAAACTTATAATAATAATAATTACAAGTCATTAATATGATTATTTAAAAATTCACAGAAATTGTATTTCATTCATGTAAGTTAAAAAAAATGGTTCTCATGATATATTCAATAAATAAGACAGACACAAAAAAAAGGTTTATATTCAATATCGATACCAAAATGATTTGACAGCAACTATTGGGAAAACACGCACGCATCCCTTAATATATTATCTTGAGAATTGTGTTGTAAACGATTGCTTTTTATACTCTTGAAATCATGAAAGATTTATTTTTAAACGAGCACATTTTTTATTTTTTCTAATATATCCTTTTCAATATTTATTTTCTTGGTGTAAAAGGGTTTTATGTAAGTGTCATATTATTTACGCCTTTTCCAATTTTCAATTTAAACAAAATCCTACTATTCGGATGTGCAGACTTATTCTAGTTATTGTGTTGATAAGCTTAACCATTTTTGAGGCGTTGGCTTATAGTATAGAAGAAATTCGGGATTTTTATACCATGTATATGAAATATATCAAGGTATTCTAAGTTTAGTCCCAAGTTTGTAACGCTTAAAAATATTGATGCTATAAACAAAATTTTGGTATACGTGTTCATAAAACCACCTAATTTGTCCATTTTCGGATGTCTGTCTGTCTGTTGTCTGTCCGTCTGTCATCACGATTACTCAAAAACGAAAAGCGATATCAAGCTGAAATTTTTATAGCGTGTTAAGGACGTAAAAATTGAGGTCAAGTTCGTAAATGAGCAACATAGGACAATTGGGTCTTGTGTCCGTAGGACCCAATTTGTAAACCGTTAGATATGGAACAAAAGTTTAAATGTAAAAAATGCTCTTTATAAAAAAAAAATAAACAACTTTTGTTTGAAACATTTTTTCGTTAACATCACGGTTTACTCGTGACTGCGTAAATTATGCGGAAATTGTATAGTATGTATTATATGGGAATATCAGTTATATATGTGTGACATGTATGTATGTGTAATGTTACAGAGTAATCAACACTGTCCATACAAGGTATTTTAACAATTAACTCAGTCAATTGTTTGTTGGTTATCGTTCTGATTTGTTTGAGGAAACCTAGAAAGCTAAAACTTTTTATTCAACCAAAAAAACGACACCTTTGTAACAATAATTAAAACTGTAAAATTAACTATTAACTAAGTGGTTCTGATCTTTGGAAACTTCTTATTACTGGCCATATATGGCGCTTGAGATTAACTTTTTAAAACATGATTAGTTTATATTTTTATACTAATAATTAACAATAAAATGTCTATTTTCTTGTTAATTATTAGATATATTAACTTGATAAACGAAAACTTGAAAAAAATTATTAAATACAATTTAATTACCATTCATTCAATATGCTTCTTATTCAATTATACATAATTTCTTACGTTAGGGACATAGTTCCTACCGGGTATCCTATGACACCTCTCGTTCTCTTTTGTTTGTCTCAGTAAAAGAATGTAAATAGTATGAAAGTCGTAAAAGAAAAAATAATCTTATAATTTTTTTCATTATTAATTGTTTAACAATTAAATTAATTTTGTTTTATATTCTGATGCCACATGTTTAACGCAATTATTCATAAATTGAAAATTTACAATCAATTTGCAAATTGTAAAATCAATTACGTTAATTGGATGGCTCTCTCTATCTATACACAAACAAAATATATGCTTGGGCCATCTCTAAAAAGATGATAATATACCAACCAATTTATTGAAATTACAACAATATGGTGATCGGTAGCCAAACAGAATAAATTCAATAAAACTATCGATACACATAAATTATATGTTCAATTATTTATGAGCAAATAATGCCAAACCAATAAATAATTTATTAGTCAATTTATACAACTTAGGGTGTTTTATTTCCAAATTTATCAACATATTTTTGTAACATTTATTTTGAATATTGAAAAATTGATAACACTAATTAGTGTTTTACTATATGAGCTATTATATTAGTTTAAAAAAATTGCATTTAGTTTTTCAAAATATGTCTTGCGGAAGTTGATGGTAAAATAAAACGATAAAAAATCGGGTACATTTGTTGAATGGTCGAATAGCTTTCGAGATACGGACTAAAATCGACCCAAATTTTTCTGAAATCTCAGAAATTCTGCACCCAATCACTAAATTAACCGGATTTTTATACTTTTTGGGTCAAAATTACCCCATCCACCGAGTTTCATCAAATTCCCAAACAAAATTTTTTTTTCCGATTTTCTCGATTTTTTTAAAGGGGCACGCCTTAAAAAATTGCAAAAAATCGAAAATTTTTTTTTATCTCCGATTTCGATAAAACTCAGTATATAAGGTAATTTTGACCCAAAAAGTACAAAAATCGTATGCATTTATTGACTGGTCGAATAGTTTTTAAGATACGGACTAAAATCGATCAAAATATTGCGATATCTCAGAAATTCTGCATCCAATCATTAAATTAACCAGCACAGTACACACAGCTATTATCTAAACAATTATCCATTTTAATAATAATTTTTATTTTATACGAAAATAAAAATTTGCATTCTGTTTCATTAATTTCCTTGTTATAAAATAAACAAATTAAAATTTTTAAATAAATATGTGGTTTTTCGGTTGACTCAACAAAAGTCTTTTTAGTTTAAAGAATTTGTTTTTGTAATAAATTTCAAATGATGCAATTTTACAAAAGATAAAAAAAAATTTCAACTTAGTAAAATAATTATTATTAACAATTTACAAACTTTTTTTGCTCGTTTGAAAGTATTCATAATTTCGAATAAGGAAAAAGTAATGAAAAAGAATCTTTTTTAATCTTTCTTTGTAGATTAGTTTGTATAAGTACAAAATTTTTTAATTAAATTTAGTCGCTTCGCCCATACGGTGCAATCTTAAGAGAAATAAGTCAATAAATATTATCGAAATCGGAAAACTTAGATTACATTTTCATTGAGCATTAGTCGTGTTTGAATAATACTCCACTGTAATCGCACTCCTATGACTCTTTACTACTGAACGCAACCATTTTAATAACAGTCTAGGATACAATAAAAGAGAAAACCCTTTTATAAGATGAAAGAATATATTTCTTTCAACTTACGTTTTTTTACTCTAATCGCCGATAACCTACAATAATATTTTCTGCTTTTCTTAATAGCAATGAATTATTTTTATATTTTCAATATAATCATTTTCCTTAACATAACAATATAACTTTTCATTGAAAATGATAAAGTAATGTAATTCTTTACAAAATTCACTACATTAAACAATTGCTTGCTTTTTGTTAAACTTTTGTATTTTTATCCGATTTTAATGATATCTTTTTCAAATCCTTCAATAACAACTGTTTTTTTTCTGAAAGGTAATGTATAATGTATAATATTCTATGTATGTACATAGAAAAACCTTTTACAATACTTCAGAAACAATTAACGTGATTGTTCTATAATTAAAAAAAAATTGACATCAATACAAAAATTTTACAAAGCTTTACCTACTGAATAGAATAAACTTTATATCATATACAGAGTGGCTCGCCCACTTTAGTCTTTAATGGCTAATAGTTCGTTTTGTAGCTAACCAATTAAAAAATTGCAAAGTTTGATAAAGGGCATCATGCTCAGACACCAGATTGGACCTGGTTCACTAGGCTGCTATGATAGTCAATGTAGATCCGTAAAGGTAAGAAATAGAATTACACTTTAAATTAGAAAGTTGATACTCATAAAGAAACTAATAATTTTTATACCTATGTATATATGAAATATACATAGAATATTAAGTTTAGTCCCAAGTTTGTAACGCTTAAAAATAATGATGCAAGGAAAAAAATTTTGTCATAGGTGTTCATAAAATCACCTAATTAGTCCATTTCCGGTTGTCCGTCCGTCCGTCCGTCTGTGGACACGATAACTCAAAAACGAAAAAATATATCGAGCTGAAATTTTTACAGCGTATTCAGGACGTAAAAGTGAGGTCAAGTTCGTAAATGAGCATCATAGGTCAATTGGGTCTTGGGTCCGTAGGACTAATCTTGTAAACCGTTAGAGATAGAACAAAGTTTAAATGTAAAAAATGTTCCTTATCAAAAATTAAACAACTTTTGTTTGAAACATTTTTTCGTAAACATCACTGTTTATCCGTGAGGGCGCGAATTAGGCGGATATTTTATAATATGTACTTTACTTCATTATCAGTTATGTATGTGTCACATGTTTGTATGTGTAATGTGATAAAGAAATCAACACTGACTATGCATGATATTTCAACAATTAACTCAGTCAATTGTTTGTTTTCACTTGTTATTAAAAACATTTTATCGAAAATCGTTATTTCTCAGGGGAAATGCGACTTAAAAATATGTCATAATTGCATTTAATCCAAAGAAAATACGCTAGATTTAGAAAAATCTTTTAGCCAGAAGTTACCAAGGATAATAATATTTCAATGTCTGGTATATTTTCAAGATCATTTGAAGATCAAGGTCAAATGATCTGGAAATTAAAAATTTCGACCGAAAGTCATGAACACAGGAGAATCCTCTATTGCCCTAGACAACTTTTAGCTAAATCATTTTTCTGTAACTAGCGTAATGTTAGTTTTTTATGAGGATCAACTTCTATTTGAAAGTGTTATTCTATCTTTTACCTTTTAGGATCTGATTTGACTATTAAAACAACCCGGAAAACTAGATTCAATCTGATGCTAGAACATGATGCCCCCCCCCCATTAAACTCTACAACCTTTGTTTTAGACATTTTTTACAAAACGAGTTATTAGCCATAAATGATTATAATGGTCCACCCTGTATGTATTATACATACAAACTTTAAAAAATAGTCAACTTGACACATTATACTGAAAATCTAAAACCGATGTAGCATGAGTTCGACAAGTGGAAGGTTCGATATGACAAAATAGTTAACTAAAAGTAGTATAAAAATACTCGTAATAAAATTTTAATATAAAAGACTTTATAAGGATGTATGAGCATGACAACAATGTTTGATTTAAAGGCTCAAAATTTGTTTGTAGGTATAGTCTTTTACTCAAAGAATATGTGGTTAAAATTTCAGCTTAGGTAACCGTGCAAATTTTTAAGAAAAAAGTCATTAAAAATCGATATAAAATACATTGGCTCTTATGGAGGAATCTCAAAAAACGACATATTTTGGAAGTTTTTGATAATTTTCATTTGGAATGAATGAAAACAAATTTAAAAAAAACTTTTTAATAGAAAGTAAACATATTAGCAATGACATAGAAAAGAAAAAAACTAAGTGTCTCCGTCCATATAAGGGATGTAAGAGCAGGGTAGATTAAGGGTTGAAAATATTTTTATCTTATTTAAGTAATAATATAAATTTATCATCAAAATTGAAAATATCTATTTTTAAATTTGTGCCCCCACTACCATGCTCATACATCCTTAAGGACAAAATTATATTGTACTAAAAATTAGAAAATAATTATTTCTATTATTTCTAAAAGGTCATATATGGGTGACACATAGAATTAATTATTTTCTACTTTTAGTACAATAAAAGCTTGATCTTTAAAAGTATTTTTATATTAAAATTTTTAACTTGCGGACATCGGACTTAATGATTTTTCAGTGACGTCGGACTACCTAATGACTATGCCTACAATAATTTTTGAAGTTATTTCAAAAAAATGTACGCTGGTTTTAAGACTATCACTTCCACTTGCTCGGAATCACTTCCTCCACAGAAAAACAATATGCTAATGGCCCGTGTAGTGTATAATCATAACTAGGTAAGCGTTAGTGAATAGTTAAAAAAAAAAAATACAGAACCCTTTTACTATGTATGTCAAAGTGCAACTGTTGTATATTATCACTTTTTTTTTTACTTTTTATACTAATTTCATAAAATTGAAGTACAAAAGACATGATACACAAGAACTAAACAAGCAATGCAGTACTACGTACAACACTTAACACACATAATTCATTAAAGAAAACGCCTACAAGTTGTATAATTGACTTTCAAGATTATATGCTTACAATTATAAGAAAAAAATATATATAAAAAGAACTAATAAATCAATATTACGATCTTATTAACACATTTTAAAAATAGTTGAGAGAATATTTTGTACTCTATTTGAACGATGTTGCAGAGAAGTTGTTAAATCATTTACAAGTTATTGTTTAAATGCACTCAATCAACTGACATTGGCCTCAATATTTTGATTGAAAATTATTTGGTACAAGAAATTTATGCAGTTTTATCAAAAAATGTTTCAAGTTGTCAAAATTGTCTAAAATAAAAAGAAATTTTGCTTTTGATAGTCTTGACCTAAATTGTACTTTATGTTTAAAATGAGTATATTGATAATATTCACCCTTCCAAGAACTACCCCAAAATATAATTTCGAAAGCAATAAAAATAAAGGGAAAAATTTAATAAAAACATTTTTTTTTTTCATTTAACTTTTCACAACTTTTGTTCGAAACGTGATCAGAGTGTTGATTTCCATTTGTATTCATTATATTTTGCATATAACGTTTTAAAAAAAAGAAGGATAGTATTTTCATGAAAAACTAATTTTTTCGTTATTAAAAAAAAACTAAGAAAGAGTATAATGTTGACGAAGATTATTGCACTAATTTTCAATTTATAAAAAAATGAATTGAATTTTTAATTTTAAGACTTTCTATAAATTTTTATAAAATCCAGGAAAAGTTGTAGAAAAAAAAAATTACGGACCTAAGGCGCTTGGTATGAATCCAAGAGGTTCGGATTCGAGTTATGGTGTGAGTGTATTTTTAGCCCCCGAACCAAAAAAAGTGCGAGTTTAGGGTTCCGTACTTGGAGCATATAAGAAATAGGTTATGATCCTCAAAATCGGTTCAGTTTGGAGAAGATTCTAAGGAAAAAGGTAAAAGCGGGCGACTTATTTTAAGCCAAAGTCAACATTGTTATAACTTTATTGTGTGTCTCTTTATCCAAGTCCGCATTGCTCATAGAAGAGGAAGCGAGACAGGTATAAAACTCTTCTACTTATCTCAGTTTCTCTTATAGTAAGGAGATAGGTAGAAAAAAAATGTTGTCTCTCTGTCTTACTCGTATTAAGGTAAGAAGTCCGAGGGACTTCTGTAAGTCCCGTTTGCCCATGCCTGTTCTACAGTACCAATATTTTGGCAGAAAAATTTGATCAAGTGTTGTCGCCATAGTTATTTGTGTTCGTAGAAATCGTAGAAATTTCTCGAAACGGGAAAAAAGTAGCATAGAATCATTTCCACATTTGTTTTGATTACATAAACAAGTCTTTAATACAATACGAGACGGTAAGAAAACTAGACATTTATCCACAATATGTAAAGATATCACTAAAACATATGAACACAAAAAAGTTTAAATTAATTTTTTATTAAAAATAAAACTATTCGTGTATGAAGCATTATAAAACGAATTGTTTTAACTTCAAAGTTCAGACATTTAGTAATTGAAATGAAAAACTATATTTGAAAACAATTGTTTTCAAGTTAATATTATGTGGTATCTGATTTTAATTTGAATAACAATGAATGAATTGTTTACTTTGATACATACCAAGGTAGAATTACCTTCAGAATATTAATTACATAATTCTTTTGTACAAATTTCATCTTTTACCTAACAATTATTTCATCTTACAATGGGGTACATAACTGTTTTTAGATATTATTTACGGTGGATTGTCAATGCTTTTGAATTTGAAGAAATTATTTCAAAATTTTCGATTTTTGAACTGTAAATACATACTTGTTGCAGGACTATCTTTAACCGACTTCAAAAAAGGAGGAAGTTCTCAATTCGACTGTATTTTGTTTATGTTTGTTCCCTCAGAACTTTCAACTGTGTGAATCGATTTTGATGATTATTTTTATTTTGAAAGCTGGTGCTTCCCGTGTGGTCCCATTTCAATTTTGTCCAGTTATGACGCTTGTATCCATGAGAAAACCATATAAGACTTAAATTTGCATTAAGTATGTGCGCGGCAAATGGACGAATAACTCAATATCACGCCAAGCGAATTCGATGATTCTTTTTTTTTTCTCCAAAAATAACAATAATTGTAATTACATTATTTTTTACTTTTTAGTGCATATTAATTTGTTTTGGAATAGTTTGTTTTTTGAAGTCAGTTTTTTTACAAGACATAATTAAGCCACAGAAAATGTATGGTAGTATTTTTCAAAAGTATGAAATACGAAAAAATCGAAATCTAATAATTTCGGTATAATTTTGAAAATTTCGTTGATAAAGAAATACGTAGTTTAATTTTTCAGAAAATTTACTAAGATTACGCAGCTCTTGCGGGAGTGAAACAAAGAATTTTACCTCTCAATTATTGTAAAAACGTACATAAAATCCATAATATTAACATTTAGCTGGAAAGACTGTAAAAAATGAAATAAACATATCAAAAATGGATGGTATAATAACAAATAATAATAAGAATAATAAGGTAGGTAACATAACCTTAAAAAATTACACCCAACGTCTACATTCAAAATGATAAAGTAAGCGATATGTTACTGACAGCTTCTATATAGCAGGTAGATAGTAAACCATCTTATTGTAAAATACACCATCACGTTCGTCTTATAAAAGCCACTCTCACTTAAATATTATAGTCCAATCATTTCAAGATTTTATAGCGAAATGTTTGAGAACTTTTGAGAAGCGTGTGGGTAGAGTTTCGGAGATATTGCAATATTTGGACCCATTTTGGTCCGTATCTCAAAAACTATTCGATCAGTCAACAAATGCACCCGATTTTTGTACTTTTTGGGTCAAAATTACCTTATATACTGAGTTTTATCGAAATTGTAAATAAACAAAATTTTTCGATTTTTTCCAATTATTTTAAGGGGTACCCCTTTGAATAATCGAGAAAATCGGAGAAAAACGTTTTGTTTTGGAATTTGATGAAACTCGGTACATGGGGTAATTTTGATCCAAAAAATATAAAAATCAGGTTACTATAATGATTGGATGCAGAGTTTCTGAGATATCGCAATATTTGGATCGATTTTAGTTCGTATTTCGAAAACTAATCGACCAGTCAACAAATGCACCCGATTTTTGAAGTTTTTGGGAAAAAATTACCTTATATACTAAGTTTTTACGAAATTGGAGATAAAAAAAATTTCTCGAATTTTTGCAATTTTTTTTAAGGGGTAGTACCCCTTTGAAAAATCGAGAAAAACACGACATAATTTGACGTAATATAATTGGACTACTGTAAATTCTATACTCATATTCCGGTAACACTACAACTCTCTTTAATAATGGGGTGTGCCTATAGAGTAAGAACGTATATTTCAAGAGGCAATAGAAAATTTATACCAAAAAATCGTATAAAAAAGTAATATATCTTCTTGTTAGCAATAAAAATGTGTATATATTCATTCTCCCAAGCTAAATGTAATACATTTGAAAGAAAAACCATGCCATTGCCAAGTGTAATACATATTGAATATGTAAGAAGCTCTAAAACTTTTCTCTCGAAAAGCTTAAGCACGAGCCTGGTAAATATGTATACAATGTGTGTAGTCAGACAGAGCGTGTGTCATTACCTTTAATACTAGATCATTTCCTATGAGAATATTTAGAGATAGGTTTTACTATTTCTAAGAACCCCGTAGGTCGAATGATTCTACGAATTTAATTTTATTTCCTTCGACTATAGATGAAGCGGTTACATTAATAATATTATGTACAAACAATACGAAATGGAACGTTCTCTGCCCGGAAAATCTTATTTTAACATATTTTAAGGGTGTATGAGCATGGTAGTGGAGGCACAAATTTAAAAATAGATATTTTCAATTTTGATGATAAATTTATATTATTACTTGACGATATAAGACGAAAAGTAAGAATAAAATTTTTCGATATCTGGCTTAATTTTCAAAATATCGAAAATTGAAAATTTTGTTTAATTGTATTCTTATTTTTCGTCTACATTCATGAAGTTATAACAAAATTCATCATCAAAGTTGAAAATAAGATAAAAATAATTTCAACCCTTAATCTACCCTGCTCTTACATCCCTTATATGGACGGTGACACTTAGTTTTTTTCTTTTCTAATTCATTGCTAATATGTTTACTTTCTATTAAAAAGTTTTTTTTAAATTTGTTTTCATTCATTCCAAATGAAAATTATCAAAAACTTCCAAAATATGTCGTTTTTTGAGATTCCTCCATAAGAGCCAATGTATTTCATATCGATTTTTAATGACTTTTTTCTTAAAAATTTGCACGGATACCTAAGCTGAAATTTTAACCACATATTCTTTGAGTAAAAGACTACCTACAAACAAATTTTGAGCCTTGAAATCAAACATTGTTGTCATGCTCATACATCCTTAATAACTTGCTTTGAATGTCCGGCTGGAATTTTTTAATTGATTTTAAACTAACTTTCCGATGAGCTTGAGACTTGAAATTTGGACCATAGCTCAGAAGTGGAAGACAACGCAGGAAAATGTGAAAAAAGAAGGTGAAAAACGAAAAGAAGAAGAGAAAGGTGCAGAAAACGGTATTTTTTTAATTGATTTTTAACTAACTTCCCGATGAAATAAAAAGCACAAAATAAAATTAAAATATAAATTTCCTTAAATCCGCCACTATCCGTTATACCGTTTTTATTCTTAATCTACCGTTTTTTACTAATTCTCTCATCATACTGTCTTTTTTTTTTCGTAATCTACCGTTTTTTAGCGACTTTTATCGACTCTATACGGCGTAGGATAAATACATGCTTAGCGCATAGTTTTTTGTTCGTTATGCCTTGTCTACTTGTGTCGAATGTCATAAAGTTCCACATATATGACAGTCGCACGATAATTTTTTTTATTCTATGTATACATTATTTAAACTTGTACTTCTTTTTCTCCTAAACTTTTCCTTTCAATAATAAAAAAATATCATTAAATAGAAGTTTAATAGTAGCCCAGAGAACAAAATCAGCATATAATGTCGAATACATGTCTAGCTAAAATTAATGTTTAAACTTTGAAAATATTAAATTTTATCGAAATACATCACGAAAATGTTATTTTTCGTTTTGATTAAATTTGAAAAATCATTCATAGCCAATTATTTCGTGTACGTGGAATGTATAAAGGATAATAAAAAAAAGAAAGTTCTTATTCATTTTTAAATTCCCGTTTAGTAATGGATAGATAGTAAATGTTCTTTCATACACAGATGGATGTACACTCTTTCAGATAAAAATTTAATAAGGTTGCAGTTTTATTACAACAAATAAAAATAGCAGGAAATGATAAATAAGACATTGATAGAACTTCTTCTATAAAATAAATGCGCCTGTTACATCTTGTTTTTGATAGACGAACTGAGAAGTTAACTTCGGGTAAATTTTTTTTGTATAAATAAATTTGTTAGAATTTTATAGAAAACAAACTTTATTATCGAAACAGACATGTTCTTGGTATTTATTAGTTTGATTTATTTCCACTGTGTTTACTTTAATTATGAAAGCTTCTTAATAAAAGATCAATTGTTTTATCATTTTAGCAAAGCGTGCATTATCCGTATATTTAATGAATTTATTACTTCATTATTATATATATTTTAATTACTGGCTCTTTTAGAAATGTTTAATAATTGATGACAGTAAACTAAGGCATAAAGATTGCTGAGAAATAATTCAACAAATTTGTAATAGATCATACAACTTATAAGAATCGCATCTCAGACCTCTTTCTTTTACAGCAAAAGCCACGGGTGAAAATAGTGACGAAACTCATTGATCGAGTCGTCTCTGTTCATCATTTGAGTCGTCTCTGTTCATCATACGACTATAATTAGAGTATTGATGATTGAAGAGCGATATCTATATTATCAAATTTATAAGCATCACTTGCACACAATATATTATATATTTTTGTAGTTGCGTGGTATTGTAAAGCTCAAAATAACTCATTATTTGACTAAAAAGGATGTTTTTGGTTTATATGTATGTACCGTGCAATAAACCAAAACTTTTTTACTATACTGTAGGTTTACAATCACCTTAAGTAATGCTTTATTTACATATTTAGTATAAACTACATTACAAGCATAGTAGTGCCGTCTGGTATTGAATGAAGAAACTACCGCCTCAACTCAACCCATGTGAGTGTCCTTCCTTTTCTGATTTATGTTTTATTTAATTTGGTAGTCATTTATTTTTATAGAAACTTTGTTTTTCAATATTCTAATTATTGTAATGACTTTTTAATATTATATATTGATAAAAAACAATATTAAAAATATTATCTATAACTATTGATTATCAACATATCAACGATTGTTATTAGTTTTTATTTAGTTGAAGGTACTACAAATGGGAATAAAAATATGTCTACATATGTAAAAAGGAAAAAAATTTGTCGTTATTGACAAGAAAATTTTACTAACATTAACTTTTTTCTATGCTATCTTGAAATAGAAAAAGTTATTTATTATTATTACCTAAAGAAAACTTTCTAAAAGTTTTTTTTTTCTATTTTTCATTTAAAAATAAACATGACAGAAGAATTCATTTTTCCATTACAACTAATGAAAATTTATACTGAAGTTCATGTGTTTTCATTTTACAAAATGCATACATTTTAAAATCATAATTCAATTCTAGAGTATATATTTTCTGATTTCGCACACAGTAAAAATTGTGACAGTAGTAGAAAATTATATGTAACCTGAACATTGTATTGTCTACTTTCAAACGTAGCCACAAAAACGATATCAGACATTATGTCTCCATGTTTTGAAATATAGCAATGCTTTTACAAAAGTTAACAAGTTAAAACAAAAACAATATTACAGGGTGCTTAAGATTTGTTTAGGAAACAAAGCACTTATTATTGGAAATTGTATATGAAATAAAGCATCCCTATGCAAGGATTGAATAATACTAGCGATTTCAATAAAACTTTATAAGTACATTTTTTTATTAACAAAATTTTGAAAAATCACAAAAAATTCTTAGGTCATGGGGCATTTTATTAATGTTATTTTATCGTTCGAAGTTGGCTGAAAAAATTATGAATCATATAGATAATACTTTTCAATTGGATATTTCTATATCAAAAAATCTAGAGAGTGTGATAAAAACCCATCTAAAATATTCAGACAATCTTGAAGTTTATAATAATACCATAAAAATAAAAGATTGCCGATGATATAAAAACAAAATTTTAATTGAATTATGAGTTCATCGAAGATCCATCATTTGATGAACAGAGACGACTATAGTTAGAGTATTAATGATTGAAGAGAGATATCTATATTATCAAGTTTATAAGCATCACTTTCGCACAATATATTATATATTTTTGTAGTTGCGTGATATTGTAAAGCTAAAAATAAAACATTATTTGACTACAAAGAATGTATTTGTGCAAAAAACCAAAACCTTTTTTACAATACTGTAGGGAAACAAACACTTTAATGCCAGAAATTAAAAAAATACAGTATTTTTAGAACGCAAAAAAACATGTCATTCAATCATGTAGGTATTGAAAAATATAATGCAGACAAACTGTCTGTCATATTATAGTATGTAGGTATATATACCTAATGCAATTTTACTATAATGTAGTAATATGTTACACCTACATTTCCATGACAGATTTGTAATCAACTATACGATCAAAAACATAATCGATCAAAATAGAACAACAATAACAATAAAATAAATAAATGTACAAGGTGCAGATACAGATATAAACAAACAATACACTAAACCTGTTTTCTCTATAGAATTTGATCAATGTAGCTTACTTTTGTGCATGAAGTAATAATAATACTATTGTAATGTGTTGAAATGTTGGCTAGAATTGTTTCTTGTGTGTGATTTAAGGATGTATGAGCATGACAACAATGTTTGATTTAAAGGCTCAAAATTTGTTTGTAGGTAGTCTTTTACTCAAAGAATATGTGGTTAAAATTTCAGCTTAGGTATCCGTGCAAATTTTTAAGAAAAAAGTCATTAAAAATCGATATAAAATACATTGGCTCTTATGGAGGAATCTCAAAAAACGACATATTTTGGAAGTTTTTGATAATTTTCATTTGGAATGAATGAAAACAAATTTAAAAAAATTTTTTAATAGAAAGTAAACATATTAGCAATGAATTAGAAAAGAAAAAAACTAAGTGTCACCGTCCATATAAGGGATGTAAGAGCAGGGTAGATTAAGGGTTGAAATTATTTTTATCTTATTTTCAACTTTGATAATGAATTTTGTTATAACTTCATGAATGTAGACGAAAAATAAGAATAAAATTTTTCGATATGTGCCTTGGTTTTCGAAATATCGAAAGCTGAATAATTAAACAAAATTTTCAATTTTCGATATTTTGAAAATTAAGCCAGATATCGAAAAATTTTATTCTTACTTTTCGTCTTATATCGTCAAGTAATAATATAAATTTATCATCAAAATTGAAAATATCTATTTTTAAATTTGTGCCCCCACTACCATGCTCATACATCCTTAAATATAAATATTGTGTACAGGCTGCTTTAGATAGGATTCACCAGATTCACACTTGATTCACAAGATTTTAAAGTCGAAAAGTTCGTGTAGTTGTAGATTTCTTTACGAGTTACCAGGCGTGTATTATAAAACTAAATTATTTAGGTATAATATTCGATTAATTGCTTTTTAATAAATTTTTATTAAAAATAACCTTATATTTTAATTAGTTTCTTTTTCAGTGTCATAAAAAGAAATATAATTAAATATAATAATAATAATAATAATAAAACATGTATTTCCGATATAATAACATCTTTTTCAAAAATAGAAATAAGTACATATACCTATATACCATATTAAGAACATGGAAGTAATGTAAATCACATCAACAACTTTTGTAGTAGTTGATATACTTTACTTATTATATATATATATACAAATATTGCATCATAATTAATAATAAATCTTTGATATAAATATAAATTACAATTATTATTCATAAGGTAAATGTAATTACTTAAAGCAATCACTTAAGGTAGTTCTATCGAATTCAAATATGAAATTATATAGTTTCATTCTTTTATTCAAAAACAAACTGATAATTTATATAACAATTGCAGTTTTGATACTTGCATAAATTATTATTATTAATCTAAAAACGTAAATGGTCCTTTATTCATTACGTAAAACAGTCCAATTATGGATATCGAAATCGCACAAAATCATTCTTACGTCAAAATTACAAAATTAGTGTTTTTTCTTAGAACAAACCTTGATTTTATAACGCTAAAATATCTCTGTTTTCGACCTAGCAATTGAAACCAGATAAATTTCCCTTAGCGTAATTAAAAGTTTGAGCAACTGGGCGAGTTGTCTATAGCCCGTCTTAGAAAAAAAGTACCCTTTTCGTGATTCTTTAACTTCAAATGTGTTAGCATGGAAAACTTTTGCACATTCCACAAGATACTAATTTCTTATATTTTGACATTTCTCTGTTTATAATTTCAAAAATTTCATTGAGTCAAATTACATTTCAGAACTTCGACACTTTTTGAAATAAAACTTCTTATGGGCCACTTTGGACCCTTAAGCCTGTCATTTCTGGGTATTAAAATAAAGTTCATTGAAATTTTTTCATATACTAGCCACATGTTTAGTTCAAAAGTTCCGTTCCCTGGAAGTTCCTAAAAAACTAAGTGTGTACAAATATTTGAGACTAAAGTTTCCAATTTCGAGAGTGGATTCTGTTAGAACTGAGGGAAATTAGACGAAAATTACTTAAAGAAGAAATAACACACAAATGCCATTCATTTCATAACTTTAAATATATTTTATGGAAAAACTACCGCCGCTTGTTTTCATTTTCTTTATAGGAAAATATTTGTCATGCTTTTATCTAATGAATATTAGTTTTCCAAACTTATATTAAGAAAATTAGTCTTGTCAAATCTATAAATTGCTTATAAATGGCATTAACGACAGTGTATAAACATGATTCGAAGAGGATTTTAAGAAAACGTGATTTTTTGAGAACGTCCTTAATCAAATCTGACATGGAAATAAGGCAATTTAATTATGAGTCGATAATTTAGAGAGTATATATTAGGTGAAAGAAAACACTAAGCATCTGGGAGCAACAAATTCATAAGTTTTGTAACTATCTCGTTATAAAAAAAAATAAAAAAAACCATGTTTTAAATAGGTTAAGCGCTTACACAGTACACTAACCAAATCTTTGGTTTCACTCGACGCAATAAAATGAAAAGCACTCCTTAATATATAAATTTATATAACATAATAAAACTAACTAGAATTAACAAGAAGTAATCTCTCATATATGTTATGTACCTATAATTAGTATAACGCTCATGTGAAGTACAACAACAACACAAGCAACACTGCATTGCACCAGATATATATGTTATTGCTGGGAAATACACATTTAAAAAAAAGAATTGAAGTACTATTTTATGAAACTCCTAGATAAATTTATATTATTTTAAAGTGTTTTTGTTTCGATGTTAGAATACTTGGTAAAACATAAACATAAAGTAAATATAGAACCACCTTTTTCTAGTACATACAGCTTTATGAATACATAGCATAACAGTACTTAATTAATTACCCTATTAATAAATTATTATGTGCAGTACAACTTCTCTTGTTATGCATTATTAGCCTATTATGATTACAGCCCCCTATTTACCACACAAGAACCAAGGACAAAAGCAATGTTAAAAAAAAAATTCAAAAAAGTATGAAAACACGAAAATATTTTCGAAATTACAACTCTAAAATAATTTTAATCCCGGCGACTACGGAACCACGCTCCCAAAGGATGAAAAAACAAGAAAATATTTTCATCTAAAATTGTTATGATGAGCAAAATCGTTATTACAGTCGGGGGGACCTCTTTTCTGTCCTGTGGAAAACTTTATAATGCTAATGGGCCCCCGACTGTAATGACGATTTTACTTATTATAACAATTTCAGATATAAATATGTTTTTTTGTTTTCATATCTTTTTGAGTGTGATTTTGTATTCGTTGGTACCATGTACATGAAATATACCAAGGTATACTAAGTTAAGTCCCAAGTTAGTAAAGCTTAAAAATATTGATGCTATGAACAAAATTTTGGTATAGACGTTCATGAAATTACTTAATTAATCCATTTCCGATTGTCTGTCTGTCTGCATCAGTTTGTCTGTCCGCCTGTCATCACGATTACTCAAAAACGAAAAGTGATATCAAGCTGAAATTCTTATAGCTAGCTGAGGACGTAAAAAGTAAGGTTGAGTTCGTAAATGAGCAACTTAGGTCAATTGCGTCTTATAAACCGTTAGAGATAGAGCAAAAGTTAAAATATAAAAAATTTTCCTTACAAACAAATAAACAACTTTTGTTTGAAACATTTTTTCGTTGTATAGTATGTGTATTATATGGGTATATCAGTTATAAGTGTGTGACTTGTATGTATCTGTAATTTGACAGAGTAATCAACATTGTTTATACATAGTATTTCAACAATTAACTCAGTCAATTGTTTGTTTTCACTTGTTTTAATTTAGTTTATTGTATAATGTTGAACTGTAACTAACTATAAATAATTCCGCCACTTAAATAATTAAAATATTCTTTGGAACAATTTAGTTTAAATTTTATATTTAAACTTTTCTCAAATATCAAGGCTAGATTTTCGTTCCACATATATCGTTTATATTAAAATAAAACGTTTAAAATTAAATTTTAAATAATTGCATGATTCAAATATAAACAAATGACTTTTTACATAATTAAAAAACAAACATACACTTTACCTTCATGCTGTGTTTCCTATACAAAATTAAGTAGTTTAATCATATGTAACTAAGTATTTTTATTTACGACCTTGAAAGTATTTTTATTTTCACCGGATATATTTAAGATGATGATATATGAAAATACCTCTAGGCTGTTGATTAAATAATCATAATTTTGACACTTTCTTTTTTAAAGGTCTATTTTTTTTT
This sequence comes from Chrysoperla carnea, assembly GCF_905475395.1. Taxonomy (NCBI): domain Eukaryota; kingdom Metazoa; phylum Arthropoda; class Insecta; order Neuroptera; family Chrysopidae; genus Chrysoperla; species Chrysoperla carnea. The sequence continues at coordinate 14,644,787 of NC_058339.1, forward strand.
CATTTTTAATATAGCATTAACTTTACATTTAAGTTTTACCAAGCAAAGAGCTCTTTGAAACCCCAAAAGCAAGTTCAAATTTGGATTGCATCAGACAATGTGTCTTAAAATTGGCGCACACAATTAAAAATGGAATAAATATCTAAAGTTAATTAATTTTAATATTTTGACTTCAGATTTTTTAATGAAAGATTTTGTTTTTATCTAAATTTTTTTTTCTTTATTACAGCCAAAATCAGCCTCAAAATAATCTTGATTTTGAAACCATATTTATCAATTTCTAATAAAAGTTAGTAGATTGTCAGAATTTTTTAGAGAGAGGAATTTGACTGACTGAATTTTCTTTAGCTTAAAGTTTTTACATTATTTTATTTAATTTAAAAATGTCTTACTACCTACTAAAATATTTTGAGTCGCTATTAAAATATTTTTAACATGATTTTATTCAAAAATTTTTATAAAATCATCCAATAAAAAATGTTATACATTCTTGAAAAAAATTCTTACTTTGCTGAATAAATCTCTATTCAAGGTTTCTTCTATAATGTTAAAAATAAAGTTCAGTAAACTTTTAGACACGTTAATTACACATTGAAAATATTACTATGCTGAATTATTTTAAATATCACATGAAACTTAAAAAACTAATTTTTTATTCAAAATTTTAATTAATCATAGTGAATTTTATTTTATCAAGGTTAGTATCTAATTAATTCTGTAGTGGTAACTAACTATTGTATGATAATAATGAAAATATTAATTTTTATGAAATATTTATCTACTAGAATAATACCCACCCGCTTGGCTGAGTTTAAAAGTAACGAATGGTAAAGATTGCTCTCGCTTATCACCTTTCTATAACACTCGAAATAAAGGTAAAATATACGTATGGTTTTCTATTTTTTTAAATGTATAATAGTCGTAATTATTCATTGAGTATATCAGAAAAGATGGCCGTGAAATATTTTATATTGACTATTTTTACAAAAATCTGTAATTTATGGTAATGTCACATGACTACTTTTACAGAAATCTGTAATTTATGGTAATGTCAAATTGAATTAATTAAAACAATTTTTTTCACAAGTATGAGCTATATTGCTGTACAGTTTCATTAAAAACCATTGGCTAGTTTTAGCGTGAAAGCGTAACAAACAAACAAACAAACATGCTTACTTTCTCATTTATAATATATAGAGATTAAATTTTCACTTTAAAACAAAACACAAACTGATAATTAATCAAAGAATTCCCACATAAAAAGAAATTTTTTTTCCTTTAAAAAATTTGGCTTTCACTGGAATACATTTTACTGACACTCTTACTCCAATTATCAAGATAAAATTCCTTCAAAACTATAAAATTCTACAAAAAAGCTTAATCAATTGAAAAAAATATTATTTAATCTTTTGAACAATGTGTAAATACTTTTTGTGATACAAAAAATCCGTTTTATATCGTGTTCTTTTCGAGATTACATTTTCTGAAGGCTTATTCGATGTCACCACATACAACATAGAAATATATTTCTCAATATAATACGTTTCTTAATCAATGGATCGTATATGAAAAACGTTTTCTTCACATAGAAACTTTTTTTCTTCTAACCACGTTTTTGAACAGAGCTTAAATAGAATTATCCTTTACGATAATAAAAAAAAAATACAAATTGTATTTTGACTTATTTCACACAAGTTAGTGTGTTTTATTGATTTACAAAGAAAAATATTATTAAGCAAAGCAAATAAAAATTGAAACATTCCTTTAAAAATGACGCTATGAAAATTTTTCTTTTGTGACAAGGCAGAAAATTTGTAGACAAAAATTATTTTTATAAATATAAATATAGAAAAATTGAGTTGGCAGAATATGCATGTGTGCATAACAGTTGTCGTTTAATTTTAGACCACAAATTGAATAGCAAGGCGCATCACATATTTTCAGACCTATGATTCGAAAATACAAAAATCATTACGATAAAGAATGTTATAGAAGATTATTTTTTTCTATTTTCCCTTCAAATCCACATACTTCTTCTATTCAATTAAAAAAAAATGTTTTTAGGAGATTATTGCCCCTAGGTTTGCAACAACAAAATTCTACGTACTTAATTATTACTTAAGAAATTATGTAAATAATTCTGAGAATTATTTCTTGAAAAAAAATTGTAATGGTTAAAAAATTATTATTTTTTATATAAAATTCTGCTTAATAATAGTTGAGATGATTTTTTTAATTCTGGTAACAGATATTAAGAAATATTCTATTTAAAAGGTGATTAATTAATTTTATATTATGTAATACAAAACTACAAGGTGTTCCAGGAGTAACGAATGCTCTTGTTGCATCAGGTAGCAAAGAAAAGGAGGCAAGAGGATGAGAAGCAGTAAACTCACTCCATTTAGACATGATTTCGAGCAATTTCCCAAGAATTTCCATGTAGAATGAACATCAATATAAGATCTTTATACAAAATTTATATATCGAATATTTTGTATTATTATATTGTTTAGAAAAAATTTCTATAATATGATTCGAAGTTGTTTTTCTAGTAAACACATAAAAACAAATATACGTCAAATAAAATATGTCTAGAAACTAAATAACATGAAAAACAACTACCAACTTTATTTTATGAATTTAATACTCAACTTTTTTTATTATTATTTATAGACCATGTTTCCATTAACTTAATTATTAGAATAATAATAATAATAATAATTTTCCCGTTAAATTTCGTTTTTCATTTACATACTAAAAACAATATTTTCCTTCCTAAGTAAGCTAAGACCGTTTTTATTTTAATAAATTGTGTATACAGTTGCCAGTTCATTTGTAATCAGTTTCAGCAATAGTTTTTACAGGAAATGTATAAACAATTTTTATCAACTCAGGAAACCGGCAATATACATTTTTTAACATAAATAAACCGTTCGTATTATTGTTACAGGTCATGAATATATCCATTAAATTTCAACAATGCTATTAATACTACAGTTCTCATCGGAATCTATTATCATTAAAATCCTACTCCCAAATATACCAAGAAAGTTCGGGTAGATTAATACAGATGGGTAATAACGTAAAATATGTCACAAGTGTATCTTCGATCTTTTTATCCTCTGATTCTACTATTAAAAGAGCATCAAAATTTTGTTTTTTGTCATTTACCCACCGATTTAGTTGAAGTCATATCATATAGGCATATATTATTGAACTTTTCGAACCTTAAAGGACGTTCATGCGTCAACGATATTAGTAGTCTACACCAGGCATGGGCGAGTTATTTTAAGTCGAAGTCACCATTGTTATAACTTTATTGTGTGTCATAAACTTCATTGTGTGTTTCTTTACCCAAGACGGCATTGCTCATAGAAAAGGAAGCGAGACGGGTTTACGACTCTTCTACCTATCTCAGTTTCTCAGAAGTCTGAGGGACTCCTCTACGTTTGCCCATGCCTGGTCTACACTAATTATATAAATTTTGTTTGTTTGTAATGGCTAAAAACTCAAGAACTACTGGACAAATTTAAAAAATTCTTTCACCTATAGAAATCTACATTATCAGCGGGTAATTTGGGCCAAATTTTATTAAATTCAAAAATTAAAAAACTTGAAATTGTGAACAAAAGTAGAAATAAATGAAAGCAAGGGAAGTGAAGTCAACGCGGTAATCTTAGTTGAAGTTGAAATTGCTAGTACAGAAATTAAAAAATCGGATAATCCAAAAGTTTCAATGAATTAAGAAAGAAAAAATATACTTTTATCGAATTAATTTCGTTGAATTTAGTTTTAAAAGTGGCAAGGGTTATACATCGGACTAACAGTTGTACATGGAACAGGATCAGTGACCGAGCGAGTAAAGGCGTAATCAACTCGACATGGTAATCGATTTACCATCCAGAACTTATCTTTTACCAGTTACCCACGTGAATTAAACATTTTATCTTACTTTCCCCATATTTACCTCGCGTGATTCGATTGTATTATTTAAGAGTACCTACAAGGTATTTAATTACTTAATAGGTTAGGTTAGAGTGGTTGTCCTGGGTTGGGACACAATTAGACCATAGGGTCCGTTGTGATTCTGAAAAAGGGTTGGCCCATCCCCGGCCACTACTCCATGAACCATTTGGAGCTGTTTAAGAACGCAGAAGAGCTTTGACGTCGACGGACTACAGGTCGTCAAAGAGAGGCTGGCTCAAGTAAGTCCATCTCCTCATTATTAGGACCTTAAAACTATCCATGCAGTTAGCTATTAAGATCTTAAAACTATCTATAGTTAAAAATCATTATTGTTTCCCATAGCGGTTATAGCACCAAATAAAAAAAAAGTTATTTATTATGACAGACGAAAGATGTGAGAAATTTTCAAGATTGCAATAAAAATTAAATATAAAAGCATTTTAATAATTTTTATGATATCTAATTTAATTAATTAATCAATAAAATAATAATCGAGCTTTGAAAATTACATAGTTTTGTCGCAGTCACTATATTATTAATGTTAACAGTAATATTGATAATTAAAAAGGGCAATTAATAAAAAAAAAAACTTAATTATACTCTACAGGCTATAAACAACTTAAAACAGTACATTCCAACAACAAAAAACGCGTCCATATCCATGGAATTTCATTAATTACAAGAAATTTTATCAAGAAATAATTTTTTTTAAGAAATGGTTCCAAGTATTTTACCTTGAATTATTTAAATAAAGGTGTTTAATGAAAAAAACCAATACTTGTCAATTTTGCAATTGACATTTGGTATATAATTATTAAATAGCAACAATTTCCTTTTTCTTGGAATATTATTACAAGTTTCGTGTCCAACACCACAATCCGAATATCAAATTTATCATAAATGGTAATTAATTTCTTTGTCCTGAATATATTAAACATATCGAGATGAAAAGAAACTACTAGAGATATCGAATAAGGAATTCCTTGATAAAAGCCAACTTCGATCGGGCAACCTTCAAGTTTCAATTTCTCATTCAATTCCTTTTCCGTCTTTCACATCGTGAATACTTCAACTTTTCGGAGTTAATAAAGGTTACAAGTAACGATATGGATTTTCCTAGAATTTAAACGACATATCGAAAAAGGAATTCCATGATAAAAGCCAACTTCGATCGAGAAATCTTCAAGTTTCTATCCCTCATTCACATCGTGAATAGTTCAACTTTTCGAAGTTAATAAAGGTTACAAGTAATGTTATGGGAGTTCTTAAAATTTAAAAGAGATATCGAAAAAAGGATTCCTTGATAAAAACCAACTTCGATCGAGCGAGCAATCTTCAAGTTTCTATCCCTCATTTAATTGCCTTTCCTTCATTCACATCGTGAGTAGTTTAACTTTTCGAAGTTAATAAAGGTTACAAGTAATGATATGGGTGTTCTTAGAATTTAAAAGAGATATCGAAAAAGGAATTCCTTGAAAAAAGCCAACTTCGATAAGGCAATCTCCAAATTTCTTTTCCTCTTTCAATTCCCTTTCCTTCATTCATATCGTGAATAGTTCAACTTTTCGAAGTTAATAAAGGTTACAAGTAATGATATGGGTGTTCCTAGAATTTAAAAGAGATATCGAAAAAGGAATTCCTTGATAAAAGCCAACTTCAATCGGACAACACCTTCAAGTTTCTATTCCGCATTCAATTCCCTTCCCTTTATTTAAATCGTGAGTAGTTTAACTAATCGAAGTTAATAAAGGTTCCTAGAAATGTGTGTTCCTAGAATTTAAACACATCATTTTTTTAATTGTTTTTAACAGTTTCGTAGACTTCAATGTTCTACTCACCAAATTCATTATAAAGTACTCCAAGTTCGGAATATGGGTCAAAATCTGGCTTCTTTTTACGTCAGGAATAACTAAAATTCGTAGTTTTGCATACCAAAAAAATCATTTTAGTTTTATCGTTTTATTTAAAGCTTTTTTTTGCTCTTACCTAAAAATTTTATAATGTTGTGTTTATATATTTTGAATGGAATAACTGAACGAAGAAAAATGTTATCAACATCCGGTGTAATTTGTTGATTACAACAATAAAATTGTACACCATTAAATTCAAAATAAACAAAAAAAAAATAGTGTCTTTTTAAAAAGTGCAAAGAAGATAAATTACATTTTATTCATGTCAATTTAATGTAATTGAGCTGTATATTTCATTCTATTCATTTCGACCACTTGAAAAAAATCAAATGAAAAGTCGACTGTATGCGAAGGAGTGAGATTTAATTTCGTGTCTCTATTTATAGAACAATTCGTCAACAATTTAAATTCGCTTTTCATTGAATATTTATAGCGAATGATTATTACATTTCAAGGTTTTTCACACAACTAATTATGACCTTTTTTTTTTTTGAGATTAACAATTAATTTTCACTTTCATCATACTTACAAAATACTTCTTATTTTTCAAATGACACAAGAAAATTCACATAATTTTTTCATAGAAAAAAAAAACGAAAAACACTTTCACTTAGGAAAAACAAAAAATTTGCAAAATAGTATAAATAAACATAAAAAACAAAAAAAAAGCGAATATATAATAAATAAACAGCACAAAAACACTGAACACTGTTAGAACACAGTAATACTGTGTTCCTCACTTGTACACTGTTTGGTGGCAACTAAAACGTAGAGCCGGCTCTTGTATTCTCTGCTGGTCTACTGCTGTCATATGTTTAGTGTGGTAGTACCCCGAACTGTTGGAAATGTATACAAATACTAGGATTCTTAATAGTATTATTTTATACTCAAATTATTGATATTCAAATTTCATGGTTGGTTTAATTGATTTCATTTATGATTGTTCCTTTTCGTTTGTTCATTTTATAATTTCTATAGATTGTCAGTTTATTTATTTTGAAAGAATGACAGATAACTTTTTATTTTGTAGAAATTTTGTTAAAAATATGTCACTCTTTAAAGAAAAAACAAGCAAGTGGAAGCGCAAGGCAACTATATAAAACTTTAGACCTATATTACTACCTCAATGGATTTTCCTGCATTGCTTTATACATTCTTTATGCCCCTAAGAGCCTAAGTGGGCGAGCGGTCTAAGGCGTTAGTCTTTGACCCTTTGTCTACTTAGACTTTGGTTACGGGTTCGAATCCAGGCAGCGACAGTGTGAACAATATATAATTAATGGGGGCGGTAGAATTGATCACATTGTCGTCGCTTGGATAAGAACGTAGTAACCGACTCCACCCACATCAAAATGTAATTGTAAAATATGTTTGTAAATGAATAAATAAAGATTAACAAATAATGATGTGGGTGGCCTCTGTTAAAGGCGTATATGTCAGAGAAACGGAAGTTAAACCCCATTATTATTATTATTATTATTATGCCCCTAATACATTCTTCGAACTGAACTTAAAAATGTTGGTGTTATAAGTTTGATCGCTATGTGTGTGTGTGTGTGTGTGTGTCTGTCTGTGGCATCGTAGCGCCTAAACGGATGAACCGATTTTGATTTTGTTTGAACGGGAATTTAATGGAGAGCATGTTCTTAGATATGGTTCAAATTCGAGTTTAGGGTTCCGTACTCGACAATTTTATCAGTAGTTTTTAAAATTTTGTAAATTTCACTTGTTACTTGTAAAACTAATTGATTTGATGATTTAGGAAAAAAAAAACTTTGAACAAAAAGAAAACCGACTTCAAAAGAAAAACTTTTCCAAAATAAATTAAAATGCACTAAAAAGTAAAAAAATAACGATAATATAATGTAGTTAAAATTATTGTTATTTTTGGAGTCGGTGTCAGCCAAGCTAATGTAGAAAATTGTCAGAGTTGTTTCCTTGGCTGACACCGACTCCAAAAATAACAATAATTTTAACTACATTATATTATCGTTATTTTTTACTTTTTAGTGCATTTTAATTTATTTTAGAAAAGTTTTTCTTTTGAAGTCGGTTTTCTTTTTGTTAAAAGTTTTTTTTATTTTGTGATTTTTAGTGAATCTGAAGTACATTAACTAATTTGTCACTAAAAAAAGAATCATCGAAGTGATATTGAGTTATTCGTCCTCTTATCGTGCATACTTAATGCAAATTTAAGACTTTTATGATTTTCTCATGTATGCCGTTGTCAGAACTAGACCAAAATGGGAAATGGGACCAAATGGGAAGCACCAGCTTTCAAACAGATAAAAAATCATAAAAATCGGTTCACCCAGTCAAAAGTTCTGAGGAAACAAACATTAAAAAAAAAAAAAAACACAGTCGAATTGATAACCTCCTCCGTTTTTGTTTGAAGTCGGTTAAAAAAAGACCGAAAAAGTTTCTGTAATAGTGTTCCACTTTGAACGCAAGGGCTAAAAACTTCAGAATCTAATCAACTCCTCTATAGTCGACAAACTCAACCCAACCAGCCATTGTAACCGGTGGCCATCCTATCCACATAAATATCTCCCCACGAAATCTTTCAATAAAAAAACAGTTTCAACAAAAGTTATCGAGCATAAAGGAAACCATCTAACAATAGCCTTAAAGTTGACCTTGAATTTAACTTTTAAGATAGATTAAAGTGAAACATTTATAGTCCACTTATGACATAATTAGCGCCCTCACGGGAAAACAATGATATTTACGAAAAAATGTTCCTTAATGTTTATAAGGAACATTTTTTAAACTTATCATATATCTTGCGGTTTATAACATGGATCCGTTGGAGAATTCAAGAACCAATGTTGCTCATTAATAAAATTAATAATGAAAGTTGTTTCCATGTCTAAAACTTTTAGTTGAAAATGTAATCAAATTTAAGTTGTTTAAACAGTATTTTCGATTATTCAATTCATAAGTTTTGATCGATATAATTTTTTTAAATTATGTGTAATTAGGACACTTATAATATCATCACATCCTACAGCATACGGATAATGATAGTATCTGCAAACAGTATCAGAGTTTAAACAAAACATTAATATTTTAAAATATTCGATAAAATCTATTGAATATTATAAAAGAATTTTGGATATTTGCCAGTTATAATTAGATCTGATACCATGCTGTATATTGTTTGGTTAAAAATAAACTACACAATTTCATATTTTCTATTCATTTTATCCTTTTTGTTACAACAATAATTTTCATATCCTACTAGCGCCAATATTCTTACAATTTTAAATATAATCTAGACTTTTTTAAGTTTATCCGCTATTAAATACTCGAGTTTTATCCTAGCTATGAAAGTATGCTTAAATATAAATAAATACAATTACAAATAGGCAGAACATAATAAAATTGCACAATTGACCTCGTTGTATTTAAACTCAGTATGACAAGTGGCATTGTTATAGGTTCACATAAAACAAATAGTGTCACTCTCCTGAAAGTGACAATATTAATTGTACAACAAATTATTTATAACGAAAATAAAATATAGGTACTTGTAGCACAAATACTGCGTAAAAAATACTCGTATGTAGAAAAATTGGTCAAGTTTGCATTGAAACAAGCATGAATACAGAAAGGTTCTATGTTTTCTGTATTGTTCCCAGTTCATAAAATTACACAGACGAATTTGTTATTTGAATCATTTTGAGACTCATTGTGTGTACGAAAATGCATTGATTACAATGTCATTATCGACCCCGACTTTGATGTCAGAAGTTAAAGATAAAAGAGATAATTTAAAGTAAGTACAAGTAAAATTTTTGTTATGTCATAATAAATATCCTGATCAAACCAAATTTAGGTTATGTACGCAAAATAAATCAGAAGTAGGTCTTTTTTAAACCGATATTACAATTAATTTATACAGTAAAAAGTAAAAGTATAGCTATTATAAAAATTCAATTGTTTAAAGAATAAAATCAGCATTTGAATTCTAAAATTAATACCTTAAAGTTTCAGAAAACTATCTAGTAAATAAAAAAGTAAGCGCTACATTGGTAAAGTACGAAGGTACGAAAAGAACATAGTTCCTACCGGGTGTCCCACGACATTTCTCGTTCTTTTTCTCTATAACTATACTAAATTGAGTTGAGTACTTTTCGATAAACAAAATTTGAAATGCATGATAATTAAGAAAGTAGGAGCTGGGTAATTGAAATTTTTATATCAAATTTTAACTTTTATGATGAATTTTATTATAAATTGATGAATTTAATGTTCGAAATACCGTATAATTAAACCGAAATTTCTAATATTGGTTAGTTCATCATCATATTATCTAATTCAAATTTAGTAATTGAGACTACACTTCTCAATTATGCTTCAGCAAATATATAACACTCTGATAACACTATCCTTGCCTGATACACACAGTCAATGCAAAAATAACAGGGTAACAGACTTAGCTGATACAGGCCTGAATACGGTACCTTCTAAAAAATATTAAAACATAAACATTTTTTTGTATACAGGCGTAACATTTTTAACGATTACGCCTAAATTCTTTAAAAAGTATCACTTTCCGCAAAATTGTTTATTTAACAAATTTACAAATTACATAATGATCTTTAACAAATTCTTCTTGGCCTGCAATATAAAAAGGCCCTTTCATCATTGTAATGTGTAAAAAAGACGTTATTGACAAAAAATCATGTGTACCAAAAAAGGAACCTAAAAGTTAAGTGTCATATTGAGAGTAACCATATCCATTGAAATAAGTTAAATAACCTGTCTTATATTTATTATTATGTCATATTTATTTCAATGAACCTTTTTTCAAAAGTGTATGCGCAATACAATATTTTTACAAATTTTCATTCAGCAAAGAAAATTTGGAAGTTATTTCTTCAAAACCTTTCATTCACCTGTTGATTAGTTAGTGTTAAGATAAAAGCTTCTAATCAAAATTTCGACCAATACTGATTCAAATACAGCTGTATGGTTCAATTACGTACTCATCTATAAGTCCCATGCTAATATCTATATCAACCATGGTGGAAGCGCATTGAAAAAGGAAAAATCGTATTTGTCGGGGGTTTTTTACATTTTGTAAACACTTTTGTAAAAGACCTGCTTCTATTCAAAATTATTTAACAGAAAACATTCTTTCATTTTTTGATAAGATAATGATAGTTGATAATAAAGAAATTTTAACATAGTTGTGGTTAATTTAAAGTAGGGAATAATGAATAAATTATTTTGCAACATGAAATATTCATAATTAAAAAAACAATTAAATATTCATAATTGAATTATAATTTTTAACGATAAGATGGCAAACAAATTAATATTCTGATAAATTAGACCAGGGAAGGCAAATAAAAAAAGATTAGCTGTTTTTTGATTCTACACACAAAATATATTTGCAGTGTTTCTTGTATTTAAAATCTACCGACTTAGTCATTCCAAATTTACGTCTGCCATTTTGAATATAATTAAAGGGCATTCTTCTTCCTATTATTTTTGTATATTGTGAAGAAATTTTTACGTGCTAGGTACATCTGAAATACTATTGAGGTTTCAAAAATAATTACTAACGAAAAATTTGAAAAGAATTGTACGCTTCACATTTTTACAAGCTTTCAATGTTAGTTCGTCAAATCTTGGAAGCTGAATTAGAAAAAGTTTGTTTTATCCTACGGGGCTGAAGAAATTTAACGTGTTAATTCATTTTTATTTGCCCGAAAACTAAATTTCTTCCCATCACTTCCACCATATTTGACACGTTTTTTAATTAAAAGTTAAAAAGCTTTAAATATACTAAAAATTAGAAACAAAATTTTCTACCGAATCACTCTTTTTTTTTGAAACTCACGGCTTTTGAAAAAGTTTGAGCGCTCCAAATTATTTTGAATATTTTAAATTAAGCACCTCTAGCCTTTAAAATACTCATATATGAGGAATAAGATTATTTTCTACTTTTTAGTGCAATAAAAGCTTGTCTCTAAAAAACGAGAATACTGATAACGATATAATGACTTTTCATCTCTTTCCTACAATTTTTCATGAGGGATTCATTTTCATGTCCGTATTGACTGGATTATATAAAAAAGGTGCAATGCACTAGAATACAACAATTCAAACATGGCACCGTTTATAATAGGAAGTTCAAAAGTGATTATTTTAAAAGATAAAATATTAATATTCATAAGATAAATTTTAACTATTCAATTCCGCTATCATTATCAATTATAAATTTAAATTTTAATTGAAATTAAAGGGGAGTCGATTTTAGGAAACATGCGTGTTTGTGTATTCATAGAAAATACAATTCTCCACACATGTGTGAAACCACGTTGTTAAATAGTTTTAGCAATATACATCCTTAAGGATGTATGAGCATGACAACAATGTTTGATTTAAAGGCTCAAAATTTGTTTGTAGGTAGTCTTTTACTCAAAGAATATGTGGTTAAAATTTCAGCTTAGGTATCCGTGCAAATTTTTAAGAAAAAAGTCATTAAAAATCGATATAAAATACATTGGCTCTTATGGAGGAATCTCAAAAAACGACATATTTTGGAAGTTTTTGATAATTTTCATTTGGAATGAATGAAAACAAATTAAAAAAAAACTTTTTAATAGAAAGTAAACATATTAGCAATGAATTAGAAAAGAAAAAAACTAAGTGTCACCGTCCATATAAAGGATGTAAGAGCAGGGTAGATTAAGGGTTGAAATTATTTTTATCTTATTTTCAACTTTGATGATGAATTTTGTTATAACTTCATGATTGTAGACGAAAAATAAGAATAAAAATTTTCGATATGTGCCTTGGTTTTCCAAATATCAAAAGCTGAATAATTAAACAAAATTTTCAATTTTCGATATTTTGAAAATTACGCCAGGTATTGAAAAATTTTCAAGTTATAATATAATTTATCATCAAAATTGAAAATATATATTTTTTAAATTTGTGCCCCCACTACCGTGCTCATACATCCTTAATTCACAAGATTTTGAAATCGAAAAGTTCGTGTCGTTGTAGATTTCTTTACGAGTTACCAGGCGTGTATTACAAAACTAAATTATTTAGGTATAATATTCGATTAATTTTAATAAATTTTTATTAAAAATAACCTTATATTTTAATTAGTTTCTTTTTCAGTGTCATAAAAAGAAATATAATTAAATATAATAATAATAATAAAACATGTATTTCCGATATAATAACATCTTTTTCAAAAATAGAAATAAGTACATATACCTATATACCATTTTTAAAATTAAGCCAGATATCGAAAAATTTTATTCTTACTTTTCGTCTTATATCGTCAAGTAATAATATAAATTTATCATCAAAATTGAAAATATCTATTTTTAAATTTGTGCCCCCACTACCATGCTCATACATCCTTAAATAGTAGATATTTTCGTATAAAAGTGGGTTAATTGATTATCAAAATGAGTATAGAAGTTAACGTGCTATTATATACTAAAATCCGTCGTATTTTAACATGTATTTTAACGTATTTAACAGGTATCCATCCTCGCGAAAAAGGGTAAAAACCCTCAATCTATTTTCGCCGAGACAATTGTATCCTCTATAGCAGGGATGTTGAAACAATGGCACGCATTACACGCCAACGATCGTGCATTTGTGGCATGCGACACAATTTTTTGGGCACGCCACCGATAACAAAGTTCACAATGAAGTATCATATTACAAACGAAGGTGCGAATTGTATTTTTTGTAAAAAATAAAGATTCTTATCATTTTTAGAAAATAAATTCAGTAAAATTAGGCATTCAGTCACGTGACAGCAAACACCAATCAGAAAGTTTTACGTCACGCCATGCCAAACACTATCAATGTTATGTACATTTTAATAGAACGAAGAAGGTTACTTGATTTATTGTCATACACAAAAATGATTGTTTGGCAAGTCGTGATGTCATTCAAGACGCCATGACAGTGCAGAGCGTTTTCGAAGCAAATTTGAACTGGTTTTTGAAAATGCAAAATACATAATGCAAATAGTCAACGATATACACAAAACTTTTTGCATCACAAGTAAAAAGATTTTATAAAAATCGTAAAAATCTGTTTCTTAACACACACAGATTTTTATAAATCGTTTTTAAATTGACAGGCTTGTGGCTTGACTTCACAATTAATGGCCCTTAGCACATAATACTGGCAATTGTTCATTCCAAATGCAATATGTGCATTTGTTTTTAAAATAGAATCATCAGAGTTAGATGCTGCACTTAAAACTATAAAGATACCATTATTTGTTAAAAATACAAAACCACTTGAAATTAATTTAATGATAACTTATTGTACTAAATCCATAAATTTTACTTATCTACACATTTTGACACGCTGACCATTTGAGGGAATATTATTTCTAAAATAATAATATACAAGAATGATCCTGGCTTTGTTTCATATACTTTAACAAACTTGGCTGCTCATGCCCGAAATTTGTCAATTAAATCCATCTCATATTATTAAATCCTCCTGTGCATTTTTTAATTTTTTTTATATCCTATCGCACTGCGTACGAGTTTTAGTCCAAGCCTTTCCATAGTAACGAAAATGCGTAGAGCAGGAGCTGCGTTAGCTAAGCGATTTCCTTCAGAGATGGAAAAAATAATACATTTTTCTAAAAATCGAATATTGCATTTTTTACTTTTTTAAAAATTTTTATTTCGAAAACTAAGCGCCTAGAGAAAAAATTAGCCTTTTATTAACTAAATTTTTTTTAAATTATGTGCTTTACCGCTTAGTGTAAGATAGTAAAAAAAATGCATTTACTTACTGTAAGGTTAAGAAGAAAACACCAGAAAATTTATTAAAAAAACTAACCTGAAACAAAAACAAAAAAATTATTAGAACTTGTCTGTCATAAGGTCTATAATTTTAAAGGATGGTAGTAGTGAGCTTAATTAAAACATTTAACAAAAAACAATATTAGTAGGCGTACAATGCCATAATTAGTCTAATTAAAGTGTTGTCTAGACTTTCAGTAGAAAGGAAAACTAAAAAATGTATAAAAAATTATTTCGTTACCTTTAAATTTAACTCATTTTATAACATTTTAATTTTTACACCGCAAGTTTAGTTTCGTAAATTGTTATATGGACAATTTATGATGATATACGTCATCGATACTTATTGATTACATTAAATTCGCGACTTCAAAATAGTGAGGTCACTTCTACGTTTTAAATAAGAAATGAAGAGGGGGGGGTGTAAATATTATCCTTAGAGCATATAATTAAATGACATAAAAAGGAAATTTCAGGTAATTGACGAACTGTTGACTTGAGAAAGATATAGAATAGATTAAATGTTCTATGGCTTTTTGTTTGTTTATACCATGAAGATAGATGTTTATATCCCCTTCAGAGAGTTTGAAAATAGTGATTTTTAATCGTTTCGACAATTACAAACTACCTGTCATTTATTCAAATGTCAATGACTTTTATTTTAACGTAAAGGGTAGGCGAAAAACATATACGCAGTGTCGATATACGCAAAACGAAACACAAAATCAAAAACCTGAATTTCTATAAATGCGACAATCGAGCCAATATTTTTAGTTTACTTTTAAAAATTAGAGTCACGGTCGATAATATACAAAATATATGTAATATATTTCCTAGAAAATAGTGAAATTATAAAATAAAATAAAATGTTAAAATTCTTAAGTTTTATGGTCAAAGTTCATTTTCTTTGCAAGGTAAAATGTCATCAGTGCGGAATGAAACACGAAACGAACAAATATGTATATATTCTTCTTATAACCTCCAAGTGAGTCGACCTTGAATAGTAGCCATGCATAAAGGTGAACGAACGATCTAGGTAAATTCTAGGGTTTGTTTTTATACATAAGCAAAGCACATATGTATGTATATACCGTACATATGTATATATGTATGTATACACAATACATATGTATATATGTATGTATACACAATACTACTTCTTATATGCAATATTATTTAGTAGTTGAAACATGTAATTCTATTGTTATAAATTTATTTGTCCAAAACAAGTGAGAAAAAGAAAAAAGCGGTAAATAATATTTCATTCAAAGAAATAATTAAATACTCCCTGTAATCAAAGACAACACAGTCTGTGTCTATATTTGTATACCTTGAGTATCCCAGTCGTGGGCAATGGTTACTCTACACTCTATAGCATAGATGGGCAGGCTTTGACTTTGTTATACTCTTTATAGCTTTTAAGGTAGTTCCTCCGCGACAGTCCAGTCAAAAATTTTTGGACTAATACTATCATTCAGCGCATTAACTGTTCTATGACTGTACCATATATTTTTTTCACAAGACTGTACTTCCTTCACTGCTATATCCCCTATACGTATACACACACACTATAAAATATACCTCTCTCTGTATGGAAATGTGGCAACGTCGCATTATTCTTATTATTATTTATCCTATACCTATACATGTACATATTACTACCCAACTTATAAACTATACAGTATCCGTTGCCACATCGTTTCCATACCACTAGTCCTTATATCCCCTCCACAAAAAATCATCGCTAAAACGAGTTATTTATTTAAGTTTTTTATCGAAACTAGATGGTAAATATTTTTTTTTTTTTTTTTTTTTTCTAAATGTAGTATTCTACATTATATTAGATTTTCATAGAGATGGTGAACGTCATTCATTGATAAATAAATATAAATTTGTCATTTTTCCACGCTTCTCCCATGCTACACGTACAAATTGCGTCACTTTTAATTGCTAATATTTCATGTATGACATGGTAAATCATCTTCTAATTTTAACAGCATGTGTATTATGAATTAAATATTTTATATTTGAGAAATTGAGTTTTGAGAAATTCTTGGAATATCACTTTCGTGGAGGTACTACCTTAAGAAAAAAGGTATATTCCGAAGCGATAAAAATAGTTTAAATACAGAGTGCACTGTACTTCTCTTGCTTACTCTCATTGGAGAATATTATGTAAAAAATCTACAGAGCTTACTGAATAAATAGAGTAATCGGTGCCCATCGATGCTCTACAGAACATCTCAGCTCTCAGGTACTCTGTCTGAGTATCATATCGGAACATACATACAGTACATCATCCATCTGATTGCGGAACATACCTCTTTTGCTAAAAGTCACTCAGACCACAACAAAGTCAAAACCTTCCCACCAAAGGTGTATCCTACATACGAACTGTCGACACTGACACTGACAAGCATTGGTTTATCAAGCCTTGATCCACCCGCCTTTGCCTATGCCTTGCCCAATATTAATAAATCTAATCTGATTTGTTTTCCCAAGCCCTTTCTCAAGCATCGACAAAGGCCAATACATCGAACGTTGAAAGAGCGTTGAAAAAACAAATCCCAGATATAGAGGTTTGCTTTGTCCTACTAATAGAGGTAATTCAGTGCCAAAGTGTTGGGACCTCAGCATGAGTTCCCGTTATGGAAGTTTCTCATTTATCCAGGTCCCACTTAACTAAGTTCCACTGTATTTGATGATCAACTTCGATCAATATTATTATGACAAACAGATTAACAACACTGTCGCTGCCTAGTTTAGCACATATAAAAGGACACAGAAAGGAATACATAAACTAATGCCAAAGACATTAGCTTTTATAGTTAACTCTTTTATAGTTGGGTAATTAAATTTACATTAAATCATAAAACACATATAGGTTTTTCATTTATAACAAAATGGATAATGTTATGCTAAAATATAAAAGAATATAATATGGCCACTAGAGTTCGTTCAAACCAAAGTGACACCGAACAAGAGAGAGTGTATGATTAATATGTATGTGCACTCATATTTACACTCTCTCTTGTTAGGTGCCACTTTGGTTTGAACGAACTCTACCACTTGATTATTAAACTAATACAATATGCAAAGTATAATTAAATAAATTACTGCCTCTACATACGCATATTTTGTACGACGCACACATTTATGGATGGATAAATTTTCTTATAATAAATTTCAGCATCAACCATAATAATAGTTTGTATAATAAGTGTGCAAAGCTTAGTTTTACCGAATTGTCGAACGAAATGGACCTATTGTTTTTGTACTGATGATGGTATTTTATGTTAAAAATGGCTATCGTTAAAATTTATAAATTACAATATCAATTTTTGCCATACCCGTATCTCCCAAATTAGGTCTCAGATCCATATTTGGAAAAGAGTTTTTTTTGTTGCTCTTGATGAGCTTTTTTTCGGAAGCTAGGTTTCTGCAGTCAATAACAGAATACGTTGTGACATTTTCGACATTTTTCTAAAAATCGAATATTGCATTTTTAGTTTTCCAAGAGTTTTTATTTCCAACACTAAGCGTCTAGAAAAAAAATCAGTCTTTTTTGCTTTAAGCTGTGAGCGAGATACACCTGTTTGAATTTTAAGTAAAATTTTGTTCCTTTAATAAATTGGCGCACTGTATTTTAAATTTATACGTTATACATGTATTATGTATGTGTTTATTTAGGAAGTGAGAAGAAAGATACTCTCATTACTTTGTTTGTAAGAGTGGCTATCGTTCTTTACTATCGTGTAAAAAAACAAACGATTGCGTCAACACTGTCTATACATGATATTTCAACAATTAACTCAGTCAAAAATTTTTTCACTTGTAATGCAAATTTTTGGTGTAAATTTTTCTGTTAAGTAAAAACCACAGACATAATCATTTATTATCAAAAACTCACATTATAATATTTTATTTGTATGTAGTATTTGATTAAGGGTATACATTTTATGAGGGTGTGTCGTGGGTACTACATAAATGCAATCAATTGTTACTTTCATTATGGTGGCTGTCATTATTTAAACAGAACATAAAAACATATTTAACATACAAGGATTGCCTGTCATAAAATCAATTCTAACCTACAAATAATGTGTATTTATTTCAAAGGACAACTCCTGCTGCACAATATAACGGAAACGAGATTGTACATTGTAAGCGTGCATATTAAATTTCCGATATTACAAACATTGTAACACAGACATGCCGTGAAAATATTTATGGACGCGTTATTGACATTTATTATAGCCGTAAATCTTCTCTTATATGAACTATTATTCCATCATAAAAATTGAAACTGACACGTTTGTAAAAAAAACAATACACCTTCAAATATTGACGAATCAATAAAAAAAAAAAAAAATTATTTATTAAATTTTGGAACGAGAAATTTGTTGTAGAAAAATAGAAAAGGTAAAAAATTCAGTAAATATTAAATTACCCAATTGCACACGATTTTTGTACTTTATGGGTCAAAATTACCAGATATACTAAGTTTTATCGAAAATGGATATAAAAAAAATTTTCGATTTTTTTTAAGGGGTAACCCTTTGGGGAAATTGAGAAAATTGAGAAAAAAATTTTGTTTCGGAATTTGATGAAACTCGGTGGATGGGGCAATTTTGATCCAAAAAGTATAAAAATCAGGTTAATTTAATGAGAGTTTCTGAGAAATCAATATTTTTTCAATAGGTCGTTTAATTGACACATTTTACATCTTCCACATTGAAAATGTCCCAATTTCAAAGTTTTCGTTGTGTTACACTAAAATGAAGCCACTTACGCAGTTTCGTAAAAGTGTTATTCATGAAACTATTACCCCCTCTCTGTACTGTAGACTAATAGTTTTAGAACAAAAGATATTTTTTTATTTTTGTTGATCTATTTGTGTATTTATAAAATATTCTACTTTTCATTGGAAAATCAAATTGAAATAAATAAATTTAAATATTCTTTTTCAAATATTTTCCTTGATTTAAAATAAGATAATAAAATATTATAATAAATAATTGTCTACGAAATAATATAAAAGTAATTATTAAAAAATTTTCCAGTAAATTACACAATACCTTTACATTTCTTTTATAAAAAAAATCTACATACAAGATTTAATAGTAAAGGAAAAATGGTATACGCAGGTAATTGTATTCACGTTAACCGTAAAGCAAATAAATGCAAATTTAATTGAAAGAAAAAAAATAAATTTAAATTTGTCATGTGCAGGTAATATTGATTAATATTAATTTTTTATGTTTGATTTTCTTTTTATTCTATTTTTATTGAATTTAAATCTCAAAATGTTTATCCAGTGGCGGGTATCCCTTAAAAAATTTGCAAAAAATTTAAAAATTTTTTTTACCTCCAATTTCGATAAAACTCAGTATATAAGGTAATTTCGACACAAAAAGTTCAAAAATCGGGTGCGTTTGTCGACTGGTCGAATAGTTTTTGAGATACGGACTAAAATCGATCCAAATTTTGCGATATCTCAGAAATTCTGCATAACCTGATTTTTATTCTTTTTGGGTCAAAATTACCCAATCAACCGAATTTCATCAAATTCCAAAACAAAATTTTTTTTCCGATTTCCTCGATTTTTTCAAAGGGGTACCCCTTAAAAAAATTGCAAAAAATCGAAAAATTTTTGTTATCTCCAATTTCGTTAAAACTCAGTATATAAGGTAATTTCGACCCAATAAGTTCAAAAATCGGGTGCATTTGTTGACTGGTCGAATAGTTTTTGAGATACGGACTAAAATCGATCCAAATATTGCGATATCTCAGAAACTCTGTATCCAATCATTAAATTAACCTGATTTTTATACTTTTTGGATCAAAATTACCACATCCACTGTGTTTCATCCAATTCCAAAACTAAATTTTTGTGTGTGTGTGTGTTTCTCAGGCTTCTAGACCCAGCAATTTCTGCTGTGCGCTGATCGATCAGTCATCTTCCACTATTACATATATATATATATATATATATATATATATATATATATATATATATATATATATATATATATATATATATATATATATATATATATTATATATATATATATATAAATAGATTAATGATCATGTGAATATTTCACAAAATACACTATTTACTTGTCATTACCATATGACTTTAATTTCACTATAAACATAGGTTAACCCATATAATAACCCTTTATTAATTGTTACAAGAAATGTCTTAATTAACCAATTGTATAATTGATAAACTAGGCGTAATTTCTCTTACATTATAAAGTAATCAGATGTATGTATTAGAGATGTTCCGAGTTACCGTATCAGTATTCTAATTACAAAAATATGCGCAATAAAGAAAAGATCCGTATCTGTCTCTTAAACGTTAAATTGTTACAAGAGAAAAATTCAAATTTTAATATTTAGAAAATTGAACAAAAATAAATGAAATTTACAAAATTTTAAAAATCCCCGAGAAATTTTTGGAGTACGGAATCCTAAAATCGCACTTGAAATCTAAAAACGCTTTCCATTAAATTTTTCGTTACAACCTTATACATACTGAACCGATTTTGAAGATATTCGTCTATTTTTTGGATGTTGCGGGTACAGAATCCTAAACTCGCACTTGAAACATAGCTAAGAACACTTTCCATTAAATTATCTTTCAAACGAAATAATAAATATCAAAATCGGTTCAGCCGTTTAGGCGCTACGATGCCTCAGGCAGACACAAGGATACGCAGACAGACAGACAGACACGCGATCAAACTTATAACACCCTTTTTTTGGTTCGGGGGGTTAAAAAGAACTAGTGATAAATTGAATTTCCTACAATTAAAGTTTTTAAATATTAATCGACAAATTCCTAAAATAGGAAAAGGACTTTTCGTCTAAGACTTGCTATCCGCCATTTTTTTTCTATTCACAATTTTTGCCAACCTGTATAATTCGAGTGTTAAATTTTACATACAGGACACCCTTCATAAACGATTAATATCGAGACGTTAGTATGTTAATGATATTAAAATATCATATTTATTTAATAGAATAATAATAAATAATGACATTTGACCTACAATGCGTAATGAAATATATTACTGTGATCTGAACCCGCATCTGCCCTCTTTTATTATTCGAATATCAAATAAATAAATAATATTTTGTCTATACTTCGTATTCAATAAATACTTAAGTAAATAATTTACGCAATTTACAAAAAATCTTATTTTTATGCCAACTAAATATTCATTTTTCATTTTTGATATTTCTAGAGTTTTTTCTTTCGACATTTTGAATAATTTGATTGATGTCAATGATGACGCATGAAAGGTGCTTATTAATTCAATATTTTCAAAAAAGCAACACAAAATTAACGAAGACATTTCAATAGACAATAAAATTTAATGTAATTTAATGCACTAGATGCACCAGGAGAAGAAATTAAACAGTTCTCGAGTTTCAATTATCTTCACCAATCGAAGCTTTTTCTCGAAACGAAATAAGTGCGGTAATTAAAACACTAAACCCAAAAAAATCACCAGATTTTGATCTTTTGAGCTACCAAAAAATGGGATTAATATGATTCGTAATATTTTCAATAACACGCAACTACAAAAATATATAATATATTGTATACCAGTGCTACTTATTTTGATAACATAGATATCTCTTTTCAATCATCAATACTCTAATAATAGTCGTCCCTGTTCATCAAATGATGGATCTTCGATGAACTCGAGAATAATTAAAATTAAAATTTTGTTTTTATATCATTGCCAACCTTATATTTTTATGGTATTGTTATAAACCACAAGATTATCTAAATATTTTAGTTTTTATGACACTCTCTAGATTTTTGATATAGAAATATCCAATTGAAAAGGATAACCTATATGACTCATCATGTTTTCAGCCAACTTTGAACGATTAAATAATAATAAAAAGGCCGATGACCTAGGAATTATTTGCGATTTTTGGAAACTTTGTTAATCAAAAAATGTATTTATAAAGTTTTATTGAAATCCCTTGTATTCAATCCTTGCATATCTCTTTAAAGATTGGCTTTTGCATTATTATATATTTTGTTTAAAATGTGTGATTAATGGTCAATTTAAACAAAAGAAGTAATATTTTTTCTATTAGACATTACAATTCAGTATTCATGATATGTTAACTAAGAAACTTTTACCACTTTTAAATTAAAAATTAATATTTATGACAAAAAATCAAGGCTACAACAAAGAATTTGAAATTAATGTAGGGTAAAAAATTGACATTTTATACCGCTTACTAATCCGGGTAGCATTGAGGTGTGTGTTTATACATGTACAACAAAAAGACTATAATATCAAAAAATGAGATCAAATATTTAAAATTGCAACCATATTATGTACAATATAACGATGTAGTGAATGCATTTAATACAGTAAAACCTCTTTAACTTTAAAACAAAACTTTAAAAACCAAATTTCAGAGTTTTTGAAGTGAAACTTCTTTAGACTGAACTGACAGTCACGCTAAATGGTGAAATCTACACGCTAAAATTCAATATGTTACGTGGGTCATAATTATTTAATAATTATAAATTAATTTTAACAATAAGTTTAATAAATGCAGATGACGTTGTTGTAAGTAACTTTTTTTATGATTTATTTATATTATAATTTTTATTGAAAGCATTCTTACTGGTACATAACCTATAAGTTTATTTATTTTCTATATAAAAATCGTCATTTTTAATAGGCAAAGAATTAATTCAATAAAAATTTACAGTAATAAATATGATCATTTTCATTTTTGTTCCAAAATTATTCTTTATTCAATTCGTACGCAGTAAATTAAATAATATTTTACGCGCGAAATATTTGACTCATGTGCAGAACCCGTGAGCAAATATCATATCATGGTTGAAATTCAAAAAAAGGGTTACACTTTGTATAAATAAATTGCGCAAAATTCATGATCGCTTATTAGTCATTGTTTTGAGAAAATTAGAAGGTTCGGGACTTTTTGAACATTCTGTATATACAACTTAACATACTATTTGCTGCCGTCCTTTTCAAACCTCTAGCGACAGCCAGTTAAACCATATTAGTAGCGTATAAACTAGTCGCTCACCATACAAGGGAGATTTAGCAAGAGCAGAGACCTCTGTACATAATACTACTAAAGTCATATAGATATCTGCAATACCGACTACATATGAATTTAAGTTCAAACTGAAATTTTTTTATTTTAAATTAAATTCAAATTATAAAAATTCAATAAAATTTAAGAATTCAAAAATTAAAAATCGAATCTTACCTGTATTTCTAACAATAATTCAGTTTTTCTACGTCGAATATCAATTAACATCTTTTGTTGTTCAGGAGTCAAATCTGAAAAAATAGATACGGCTTTAAAGACTATTGAATTCGCGAATGACTTTATAATTTTTGGGAAATATAAAAAGTAGAAATCACATTTAAATAACAAAGTAAAAAATTTTTGGTTGAATGTAATTAACTCTTTATAAGAATATTAGCAGTCAAGAAATTGAATGATTGCACTAAATAAATTTAAAGGTGGGTATTTAATTTAGAATCTTTCGGAAAATCAACTAATAATAGTTTTTCGAGAACTATTTTCGAAAATGAATAGCATGATAAGTCTATGATACTTTTTATAGGTTAATAATATTCATTACAGGCCTAACGATACATTTTGGAATCATGTATTTTGTCTATTCTTAATATTTAGGACATATTATATGGTTTTTAACTAATCATGTCGAAAAACTGAATGTTTTCTTAGAAAAATGGAAATTATTATCTGTTTAAGGATAAACTTTCTACAATAAAACAAATGACAGTAAAGGCATTTGACGCCATACGTGACACACAAATGAAATTTAGGTAAACAAATTATAAAAATATTATTTATTTATTAAATACCTGCTGGATTAAAAGTATCAACGGAATGCGATGAAGATCCCATAGTTGCACTCTCATAATCTGATAACATGTTTTTCATAAAAAAGATTATACAAAAATTTAAAAACTATTAACACTATTATAGATGTATTTGCCTGGCTGTCATAACAGCCATTTTGACATTACACAGTACGCATGCGTCAAATTAAAAAACTTTAAATTATGGGGTCATTTAATTTTTGTCAGAAAACACTCGTACAAGATTGTCTTTTTCATGTAATTACTAATTAATTAACATAAACAATTATCTCATTAAGCAAAATCAACTTGTATCAAATATGTTTTCTATGTACTTTTCTCTCAATCTGTACTTTCTCAATTTAACGGCTGTTAATCGCATTTAAAATAATGGATTACCTATACAGGGATTTCGTATCTAAAATCTTTCAACCCTTAAAAATTTCCAATGCTGTAACAGATTATTTTAAAAATGCAATCGAATTGAGAATTTCTTCCTTTTTTATTTGAAGTCGGTTAAAAATGAACAGCAATTCTTGGGACTCTCAATAGTTAAAGTATAGAATGTAGAGATAAGGAACACAATCTCATATGGCTGAATCAAAAATTGTCCACAAAATAGCATTAAATAAAGGGGCTATAATGGCGCTAGTGTAACAAAAGATATGTATATCATGGACAAAGGAAAAGAAGGGACGGACCCACGAACTGTAATAGACCTTTTTCACTTTCCTTTTCTCTACATTCCATAAGTTAAAAAATATGAAAAGGACACAAACGGAATACAAAAGAGAAAGCTCACAGCAGATGAATCTGCTGAAAATATTACTTCTTCATTATCTGGTCGTAAATATTTAGAATGCCAGTATATCTAGAAATCATTAATCATAGACACACTTGTGGTTGAAGTTAAAAAGAGAGGATAATAGTACAGCAATTTTTACAGTAAATTTTCGTTTTTAAGCAATTTGATCAATTCAGTTATTTAGAAAAGTGCTTTTTTGATTAGTGTATCCATTTACGTTCTTATTTAACAGAGACTCGAGCCGGAGCACTGTCTCAAAGAGCCAACAGATTTACAGATTCTAAGATGTGAAGAACTAAAAACAGGTCTTTATTGATAGATTATGGATTTTTATTACGGGGGGAGCTAAATTTTGAAACTAATTACGGACACAAAAATTCTTAATCGGCTTCTGCAATTCACAAAAATGATTGTAGTTTTAAGGCATTTAGAAATTAAAAAAAGTGATTTTTTTTAAACAAATACAAATTTTTAATTAAATAAATTTTTCAACAATTATATTTTACAAGGCAATGAATTTACAAAAACAAAAAAAGAAAAAACTAAATAAAATTAACAAAACTCTTTAATGGTAACATAAATTTGTAAATTTATTTCGTAAAAAAATAATAAATTGGAATATATTTGAATTCCCTATATACTAATACTATAAATTATCACTGTAATAATTTTCCATACTAAATAAGGAAAATATATTCTATATCTATTAATGTAAGCACTACAGTGCGCTTACGACTATCAAATTTTCACTATGTAAGTACGTGTTCATACAGTTTTACAAAATATGTCAAGATTAAGTTTAATTTTATTTTAAATCACATATTTTTCGCCGACACAATATAATCCATGAGCAATATTATGATGGAAGTTTCTCTAATAGAGAAATCTAGAAATTTAAAAATTATACACAACTCTCGGAAATCGAATTCAAAGCTGTTGTGATTGTATCGAATGTTTTATGAATTTAGAATGAATAATTCTGAAATCATTGTTCATCGAATTTTTTAGAATATTCAATTATTTTCGTAGTATCAAAACATACTAAAGTCATCCTTACTGGTAAACATGTTATAGTAAAATCTCGAAAGCTTTGACACATCAGATATTCGAAAATACCATTTCCTCTCTATTTTTACGATAAATATTTAGAGACAAATGGGAATACCGTTTGTCGTTTGATTTGAATTGATAGTCTAGTATTTTTCCGCCAATTTTATAATAAATATGCAAATTCCTATAAAAAAAATGGAAGAAATTTTTATTATTACTAAGTTTAATTTTACCAATTCTGCAAATATGAATTTATTAAAAAATTTTTTATAATTATTGTGTAAATGTTTAGTATTATTGAAATTTGAATGCTAAATGTTAATAACCTTGGGGAAACTTTAGACAAGGGTGTCTGGAAATAATACGTTTTTACAAATTAATTATGTTTATAAATTAATAGTGGAATTTACAAATTAATATTTGTCCATTGCGGATGTTAATAAAATGCATTTTTTTCGAATAATATGATAACCCACCGCGATAGTTTGATTTTCAAGCGCGATGTGGAAATAATAAAGTGGTTAATTTTCACACTAGTTAATGAAAATGTAGGGTCATTTATTTCTACGCATGAGTGGAAACATTTCACGTTTTCCATTACCGTGGAGATATTATGAAAAAGAAATTTTATAGCACGTGTGGAAAATGAAGAAAATCTGACGTGCTTGATTAGGGTGTTTCACTAATGAAAACAAGATATCCCTCTCAAATATCATATTTAAAGAATTTTAATGCAATTTGATCGACAAAATTAATATTATTTTAGAGGGTATCAAGGGCACAAAATATTTGAGTAAAATGCATTAACTTAACATGTAATATTTTATAAATCTAGAATATTGTGATGTTGAGCAAATAGGCAAGAAACTACCCTTTTCTTTAATTGTACTATTTTCCCATTTTCGATCTGAAAACTTTATTTTTATGTTAATTAATATAAACCACATTATGTTAAGCTGTAGAATATTTCAAATAGCCCATGACCTAAAAATTATACTTTTATTAACATCTAAATATCGAACATTTTTATCATACCGTACATATTTTAAATAAACAATGAATATAAATAAAACTATGTTTTACAACGGAGTCTTTTCAAAATGTTAAAAAAAAATTTCGTAGGTACATATGGTTTGCCAAGAAATTTCAAAAATCGAAACGAATTTATCTATCAATTACATAGTGCGGCTATTTATTAATAATAATTTATTTAGAATAAACACGGATGTAGTCTAAAAAGCTCATAAGTAGATCCGCCCCTGCGAAGGCTGCGATAACTTCACACCTAATATAACTTCACAATGTTTTTGATTAGTAATTTTTGGCAATACAAGTAAAATTTTATTAATTTTGGCAGTATAAAAGTAGGTTTTATTTATAGCAATAAAATAACTAAAAAACTATTATCTTTATCATTTGCATATATTGTGTTAACATATAAAACAAATACCTTGTGTTTTATTTATAAGTGGATAATTTTGCAAAACATAGTTTTACTTTTATAGAACTTCTCGATTTCAGTTTTGAATAATGTAATATTTTTTACATTCTGAAAAGTTAACTGAATATTATTTTTGTTACATTATTTAAATATTTATTAAGTCGGAATGGTGATTATAGACATATATTTATATAAGTAATTTTTTTTTTAAATTAATATAAAAGCAAAACTAAACTCAAATCCAAAATGGTTTAAGTAAAGCCGTGAAATTATTTCTTTAAATATAAAGATTTCAAATTGACGGCGAATTTCTATTCAACATAATGTCATAATATGTTTAAGTAAGAAAATGAATTTTCTGTTCACTTTGCTATTAGTTTATAATACGCGGATGATTTATCTTAAATAAATTTATAATAAATTATAAAAAATAAAATAACGAATTTAATTAATAAATAATAAAATAATTAATCGGAGGCCGATAAAGGTCCAAAAAAAGGGTATTATAAATGACAATAAATACTTGAAACAGGTACATAAACTTGAATTCCATCGAAATTTACATCAAGAATAAAGATAAAGAAAATAGGATTTTGAAGAAATAAAACTTCTAGTTTACTTTGCTTAGTCCACTATTGTTTTTTTTTTTTAGCGAACTAAGCAAAGTAAATTCTTTTATTTCTTCAAAATCCTAATTTTAGAGTTCCACAAAGTAAAGCTCTCTACAATTATTCCAGAAAATAATTTTAAATAACGTTATTCAAAATTATAACCGTAAAATTTTATCACCTTTCTATGTGTCTGAAATTATCGCTTGCCTGGCTTAAACCTTTACTTGCCTCTGGTTCTGATTATGATGAAAAAAGTGAAGAGGTGTTTGAACATGACTTTTACATTACTAAGCGCAAATTATACCCATAACCAAAATCTTAAATTAAGAAAATATAGTAGCGGTGGGCATTTTAACTGAGATTGGTAGCTCTTGTGCATAAATTGTACCCTATTGATTGTATGATATAATATAAACATTATACTTTGGCTTAAATAATGGAATGCAAATGGCACAATATATTATGTTTGAAAAATAGGACGAGATACAACAAGAACATTTAAGCGAACTGATCCGAATGAAGATATCAGGTTTTGGTGGTATATTATTTATATTTCAAAATTTCCTAACGTTATGATCAATGTTTGCTGATGGCAACACTATCTTGGACATTCACTACATCATTGCAAACATATTGTTTATTTACATTTTTTGACAAATTATTATCATTATATTGATACGTTCGGAATAATTTCGTGATTGTTTAGGAAAGCTTGATGTTGCTTCCTGCAAGAAGGCAGAAAAAAACCTAATTCGCTATAAGTAATATCTTCATTCGATTTATGAGAACCGCTTTTATATTCTTATCGTCTTTCGTCCTTTATCATTTACAAATCAATTAAATAAATTAATTTAATTAAACATACAAGTGGTCAGGTACTAGTTTTTTATATACAAGTTATATTTTGAAACTATCAGAATTATAATTTAAAGACTATTATTATATAATAAATATGATAATAAATGTGTCGTTATTAAATTCAGTTTTTGTTGCGATGTTGTGGCAAAAAATTGAATTAAACAATAATTTTTCGTTTCTTAGTTAATTAAAAAAAATTAATCGTGATTTATATCAAAATATTATGCTGTATAAGTTGTGTGATGTTTCATATTATGATATATCATCAAATTAGAATATTTTATTGAGAATATTTCTTTTAGGTGATCGACCAAGTGTAGTTTCAATGAGTCATTTCACTCACGGCTTTGGCCCCAATAGAGATTGTTACAGATGTAGCGTCTGTCTCAAGTTTGTTTTAGTTGACAGATATTCAAAAACATGTAATCGATGTGTGATCGACCGCAATGATAGTGGAGGGAGGGAGAGTGTATTAATTAATCCGCAACGCTAAAAATGTTGGTTCTGTCTCATTTCTGAATGGCTGAAAATCTGGCCATATGAAGAAGTAAGTCTAAAAATCACAGAAAACATATCTTCCGCAATGTAGGTGGGAGTGTTTAGTCAGGCCCCAATCAGAAAAATTATAGTTTATTAAGCCGCTATTTTTTTACTAACAACTTTGCAATATATTTAACTTATTAACATTTAAAGTTGTAAATTAGTAAATATATTTGTGATTAACTGAACTTCTATCTAAAATTTTTAAATAATTTATTCTATTTCATTTCATTTCGTATGGGGACGTAAATTTTATAATAATTGTGCAATAATATATTACTATGAGGTACACTTATTATATTTTACGTTGACGCAGTAGCCAATAAATCAATTTGTCTATGGTTTTTATGAATCAGCTTTTTATGAATACATAAATCATAAACTTATTACTTAAATGGATTATAATAAAAATAAACAATATTTTTAGAATTGAATAATATCATTCTTTTTCTTGGGTATTTATTTTATTTAATTTAAATCGCGATATCTAACTACCCGTTGAAGGAGATGAACGTGCAAGATAATCAAATTTGATGAGATTTTAAAATTAGTCAGAGAACTATAAGATATTATATCTCTATTTTTTATTAATTTAAATAGTTATTTAATTCAATTTTCTGTCATCAAAGATTTTCCCTTCCGTTTAATAATCTTATTCTTACCAGGAAGTGAAATAAAGTTTTTGTTCCAAAATTTCTATTTTCTAAGAATAATTTATATAATAAATTAGCTTGGAAAAAATTTCCATTAGATTAAAGCAAACTATTGCCTTTACTATAATAGAAAATAGAAAAAAGAGATAGACGTTCGTTATTCAATAATTTAGTAAATTAGAAATAACTTCCCGATTGTTCATAAACCTTTGGACAAAATTGTTCTGCTATTAAACCATACGGTTGTTTTGAACCTATTGTAATTTTTTTCTCATGACTAAATTTATTCCAAACATGTATCACTTTTGATTTATGCAGAAGTTTCATTATTTCTTCAGATGCAGTTTCATTAAAAAATGCTTTCCAATTTTTCCAATTAATTGTATAGAACGCACTTTCTGGAAAAACTTGAAAATTTTTACAATTTTCTCGGGTCATTTTAATTGTTACATCTGCATTACAATGTCTTCTTAACACGCGTGTAATAACACCTGGACCATTTGCTCCCCATTCTCTTGGTTTGTAGTTAGAACTCAAATCTAGTAAACATTGTTCAGCTAACTGATGACCCATACCATCTTTATCAAAATTTATTATACCAGCAGCAATATCTGTATCATCCTCGGCTCCCGCATAATTTTGTGGAATTTTTTCTAACTGCGTAATCACTACAACGTCCAAATCTAAATATGTTCCACCGTATTTCCATAAAGTTAAGTATCTCAAAAAATCACTGGTATGCGATTGTGCGTAAATTGAATAATGCAATACTTTACTTTGATATAATTTTTCTAAAAGCGTATTTTTCGTATAATTTGGTAAACTAATATGTCGAAAAAAAATGTTTCGATAAGATAATAATGATTGAATTATTCGATCATTTGTTGAATCACCGCTAACGTTTAATGTAGTCGCTGCCACCATAAGTACATAAATATCAGAATTTGGATTCATTTTTGCTGCTGATTCAACAGCACACGCTTGTCGTGAATTTAATACAATTTTACCCGCTAAACGACTGTTACATGATGTTTCGATAAAAAATATTGGTGGTCGATTATTTGGTAATATGTCAGACATTTCTGGTAAAATATCCGGTGGCACTGGTTCAGTCAATTCTTCATCAAAACACCAAATATCTGGCGAGGGATTTGATGAAAATAATAATTTTTTGTCTATAACCCATATTGAAAAGAATGCAAGACAAAATATACAAAATAATATTCGTAGTATTCTTTTCCCATTGAAGTTCATCTTCATTTTGTTTACGTATAAATCTTTGGTTTTGGTTTTTTATCACATTTTGGTTCTTTTTTTTTAAATAATATTTTTTCTATTATTTTCTTTGATTATTCCATTTTCTGTAAAAGAACATAGTATTAATTTTTATAATTAGTTCCAAGAAAATACTATTGAAGGCATAATAACGGATTAATGTCAAATTCTACGCCCAGCCTAAATCGCTAATGATAGAAGTTTGAAATTTAGAGAAAATATTGATTTTATATAGTAGATGTCACATAAGAAGGGATTTTTCGAAATTCATCCCCTAAAAAGGTGAAATAGGGGATTAAAGGCAAAGATTTCACTACTTAACTGATTTTAAAAATTCGTTCACCTATAGAATGCTACATTATCATTATGGGCTATATTTTATTTTCAAAAAAATTAAGGTTCCGCACCAAAAGTAAAAACCCAATAAATAGTGAAACCGTCATTTTTGAATTCACTACTAAACCGATTTTAAAAATTCTTTCACCTTTAGAATGCTGCCTCAATCGCGCTCACAAGCGGACGTTAATAATGCTATTATTCTACTTGTATCGTAAATAACTATTATGAAACTTTCAGTTAACCGTAAATAGACGGTTTAATAACTTTCGATCATTGCTAACTTTAGTAGTTGGAATGTGAGGGAGTGAATAACTATTTTTATTATACTATGAAAAAATATAAAGACCATATGACCGAAATACAATTATAATCGTTGAAAAGTAAAAATACAACATCTGTAGATGGTAATTGTTTTGAAAGTTGTATTTTATATATAATTATTTTATAATTCGTTTTCTTTTTATACAAAAGTAATTCTTATACTATGTATAAATGAAAAATTACGAGTATATTAATATTAGTCCCAAGTATTTGTCTATGATAGTTCAAAAAGGATAAAAAAAGATATCGTGTTAAAATTTGTATAGCGTGTTCTGGACGTAATATCCTTTAATAAAGTTTTGAAAATACCGCCTGGCATTGAGTATATGACCTTACACGCAGTATAATCATTTTTTTTAAAAAGTTCTGAAACGTAATTACAGATTACTTCATTCTAAAACATCAATGATTAATTCTTTAAAAGATGTTATAATTCCCATTAATAATTTCTTTTACACATTGCTATAAATGAGAATTATAACATGTGTTAAGAATTAAAAATTGAGGCTTTATAATCTGTAATTACTCTTTGGAACTTTATTAATTACTAGCTGCATCCCGTTAGCCCGTAGTTACGTAGTTACCCACGATTAAAAGAGATTTTGAGAGTTTTTATCGACATCGTTACTGTGTAAATCAATTAAGCCTTCACAGTTTTGAATTTTTTTAAAGTGCAAAACAGCCTTAATTCATAGAGTATTTCAGAAAAATGGACATTAATTGTTTTACATTTACTATTTTAAATTTTTTACAAAAATCTTTAATTTCTGCGACGATCTGATTTTGGCTTTAGTTCTTTCTAAGTGGAAGTACACAGACACAAGGGTGCAATAAACTAGCAAAAAATTGCGTTTGGAGGACCTGGAATGAGTTTCTGAATTAGAGTAATTTATTTTTGCAGTATTTTTGACAGTGTGCTATTGGCTTTTACTTTTTTATTCCATTACCCGTCGCAGCTGGTTACATACCAAAACAACTCGGTCATTACAACTTTGGTAAAAACAACTCGACACAAAACAACCCGATGCCAAAACAATGCGATATAAAAACAGCTCATTGAAAAAACGACTCCCACGTGGTTCAGCGAATGAACGTAATCACGCGAGTTTTTTTTTTTTGTACCGACTCGTTTTGGCATTGGTTTGTTTTTGTGCAGACTTTTAATCACGAATTATTCATGTCTAATTTCGTCGAAGCTCATCTACGCTTAAATCTTTCTTTTCACACTGTAAAGAGAAAAATTTTGTGCTTTTCGCTACCTGTATTTTTGAATAATAATCGTCTAGGAAAATTACTTAAGTATTAAAATATATTCTAATATATTTGTGAAAATTATATAAATAGAAAGTAGTCCGAGTTGATTTAAATGTAAAACCTCAATTAATTTCAGTGAAAAAATAACAAATTATATTCATATAAAAATGTACTGTACATGAATTAATTACATCCTAAATGAATTAAAGTCTTAATGCATATATTAATTATGAATCTAAATTTGAAATTTTCAGGGTGTGACAGGCATACATGCAAAAATTGCGAAAATTAAATATAAACTTTCCACGAATCAGTTTAGAATACAAAAAAGTATTCATTTCAAGGTTACTATAGTTTTAAACTACAATTTACTTATAATTATAATTAACAATCAGCGGCTGAATAAAATAGCAACAATTAATTCATAAATTATAATAATAATTGTACCTTAAATGGTATAAATACACGAGGCACTATATATTAAATCTTTAAAAGCACCATTATGGCCTAAATGTTGTCGAATTTCACTCTCTAATTTTATGAATACAGTAATAAACAATTAAAACACTACATGAGAAAAATAAACACTTTTTGGAACCACATAGAATACACGTACATTATTGAATTAATTTATTATTATAAAAAACGATTTACAATCATACTTTCAGTTACAAAACATGACTTTTTCTTTTAACTGTTTTAATATTATTTTATTTCGCCCCTTTTTGTTGAACAAAAATATCACTGTACTCCAACATTATCTTATGATGCTCTATTCGATACTGTGTTGCCTGCGTTGTTTAACATTGCCTTTACAATGATCAAATTTACCATGCTCATAAAGCCTGTGTTACATAGTATGACTAAAACCATTCCAGTCACTTATATTATTCATTCAATGAATAAAAAAATATTATTTGAAAGAATGGTTTTCGATAATTTACAGTAATTATGTAAAATAATTGATGGGTAACAAAATTTTTCTGGAAAACAATTAATTATCAATTGTCACCAAAATTATCCAATTTCAGTTGATTTCTACAAAAAGCCTGAAATTCTGGAGAGCTCTAAAATATGGGTAAATAATACGGAATGTGAAATTCAATTTAATTATTCACCCAATTAATTTCTTTCAAAGCTAATCCACGAAATTTCCCCTTTATGTTTGTAATGAAATTGGTGTTTGTTTAATTATTTAACATTACACGGGATATATTTGCTTATGATTGTTTTTCGCACTCTGATGGCGTGCTAAAAATTATTCTGTAGGTAAACAGATAAAGCTTTGGCCGTTTAGCGTTGCTACTGTTTTTACTTCATTCATTTACACTCATTATGAGTGGGAAAATAAATGCAATTACAAAGAAGTATTGCAGAATCTGAGAGTAAATGATTAGCAATAACAAATTTTTAGTTTGGAGAAGGTTATAAAGAAAAAGGTAATTTAATGAAAACATTTTTCGAGGAATTTTTAAATTTAGTAAATCTTATGTATACTTTTGATTTCCTCAATATAAATACACACAAATGTAACATGGGCTTTATATGAAATAAAGGTATATATTAAATGCACGAATATATATATTATACCCTTCTGCATATTATACTAACTAATAGTCAAGTGCGCATGAATCTTGTTTATTATACAATGTGTTTATTGATATTTGTACATGCTTTCTTTGATTTGATTCTTTTTTTAATTTTTAGTAAACAACTATTGACTAAACTACGTTTAATTGTTGCAAAAAAACTCCCCAGATGATTCATATAGGCGTTGATAAACAATAAAATTTCATTAAAAAAATATGTCTCACCTGGTTATCAGATGTTGTTGTGCTATTATTTATTTTCAATCAACATAAATCATTATAAAAAAATATGGAACACAGTCATGTGGTGCCAGTTTTTCGATAGTTATCACTAATGTGCTTATTTCCGGGACCAAGACTCCATATTCTTGAAACCTATTAGAGCTAGGTTAATTTTGATCACAAATTTGAAAAGTATGGCCGAAATTTTGTAGGATTACATACTTGGTTTAACAAAACTGGATAAAATTTGGATGTGATAGAGTAAATTTTTAGATTCTGATGACGTCATCAAGTTAAAAAATTTGATTGTTTTGATAATACAGGCAAATTTTATCCGATCTTATTGGAATTTTTTTTGAAACCCACTAATTTTGGGTCATTCTTTTCAGCTGTGATGTCAGTTTTTTGATAGCTATCACCAATTTGCTTAATTCCGTTACCAGGATTCCACATTCTTGAAACCTGTTAGAGCCAGGTGAATTTTGATCACAAATTTGAAAAATATGGCTCAAATTTAATAGGTATTTAGTAGTGATGTTTTTGGTCTTTGGGCTAAACTTACAATAATTCTTTTTGTAGTCATTTATCTACAGAAGATAGAAATGTATGAAATGACAGAAATTGTAAGCTTTAGATATTAAAGATATTTCTAGTCAATTAATTACTCAAACTTGTTAAATTAAAACTTTGAAAAGAACTTTCGACACAATCCACACGCTTACAGCACAAGACAGTCATCAGGTTAGATCTTGTTAAAGGTCATGTTGGGTACAGTTACCCCATTATAATTGCTCATTTAAAAGTTGGTAAATATGGCACTTTTTACATGTACATGTTAAAAGGTCTCTAACTTACTTACTCCTTTTTGTTACTCTTTATTGCACGTTCTGATTTGTTTGCTGGTTCGGAAGTAAAACCTAGAAAAGTCTGATATAAAAAACGACACCAAAAATCGACCATTTTCATCAAGGTAACCAAGGAAACTAAAACTTTATCAATCGATTCAGCTTGCCATAAATTTGAGAAAATGCAAAAATATTTTTATTATTTGTCATTTGTATTTTTGGCTGGTTTGAGAAGTCAAAACTTTGTTGTATTAAAATGATCCCGATGTGTTAATATCAAACAATGATGATGATCCCTATGAAGCCTTATAATGACCTTATAAAATGCCAAATTTACTTTCAGCCGTTAATTTTACATAATATTATTAAATAAAATATACACGATATTTAGTTTAAATAATTTTAACGGATATTATTAATTTAACATCGTCAAATTTTATTCAATTAATGTATTTTACAATTAAACGACTCATATTTTATTACTTAATATTACGACTTTATGAGTAATAAATAAAAGCCTTTATTAGTTCTTTTTTTCAAAAATTCAATGTGAATATTATAACGCCTATACTGGTTCGACCCTTGATGTTCACGCGAATAACTTCAACACTCTTGGGCACGGAAGACATATGGCCCAATTGACTCGACCTCATGACCCAATTGACACGAACTCAACCTCACTTTTTACATCCTGAGAACGCTATAAAAATTTCAGCTTGATTTTTATTTTTTCGTTTTTGAGTGATCGTGTCCACAGAGAGACAGACAGACGAACAGACGGAAATCTTTAGGTGATTTTATGTAGGTGCATCTATACCAAAATTTTGTTGATAGCATCAATATTTTTGAGCGTTACAAACTTGGGACTAAACTTACTATACCTTCATATATATTACATATATATAGTGAATAAAAAGTTATAACGACCACTTGAAAATTTATTCCCAAATTTGTATCTATTTTCTTTAAAAATTTTGTTATTAATGACTTGATGAGTAAAAATTACGATCGCGGATCAAGGATTGCGACCCCACATACATGGATTTAACTTTACACTAACTCCCTCTTGACAATAACAAAAATTGCGTCCCCTGACTTTTTACACCTTAATCTTAAACTCATTGGCTAAGCTCAAAAAAATGTAACATTTCAATAAACTATATGTATTAAAAAAAATTAATAAAACAAAGTACTAAATAATTATAAGGTATTATTAAAAAAATAAAATACATTTTTATAATACTTGTTCAATCAATGTATTATTACTTACAATAAGTCTTGATTAATAAATATGTTCCAATAACAAATGAATAACAATCAAATCATACATAAAACATTACCAATAAGTATTATTGATTGATACAATTGTTTATGATTGATTAAATTATGCATATGTATTACATATTACAATAGATATTATCAAAAGTTTTTTTAAAATTTTATTTGAGTCAATTTTATTTTATTAGTTTTATACACATGATACAGATTTTGAAAAATTATCTTCATATGTCCATTAATTATATTTAATAGGTAATTAATACCTGTATAAATATTATCAAAGATAATAAATGATAACTCAAGGTCATAGATCAATGATTGTATTATATAAATACAGAGCCTAAATAGCCAAGCGGTCTAAGGCGTTTGTCTTTGACTGTTTGTCCATTTAGACTTAGGTTGCGGGTTCGAATCCAGGCAGCGGCAGTGTGAACAGTTATGATTAATGAGGGCAGTAGAATTGATCACATTGTCGTCGCTTGGATAAGAACGAAGTAACCGACGCTACCCACATCAAAATGTAATTGTAAATATGAATGTAATTAAATAAATAAAGATAAACAAATAATGATGTGGATGGCCTCTGTTATAGGCGTATATGTCAGAGAAACGGAGGTTAAACCCTTGTTAAACCCCATTATTATTATTATTATTATTATATAAATACGAATATGATGATTGTATTATATAAATACGTATTTCGACTAACATGTAGTCAATATGAATTAGCTAATCGTTATTACTTTTATCTTAAAGAAAAATTTTAGAAATGAGCTCTATAAGTAGAATATTCTGGTGGCCCAAATTTACCGCGGATTCACTCATCATATTCGTAATCAACAATTTCAAAAACCTTCGAGTATTGATTTTGGATGAGTTCAAAAGAAATTTGGCAAAAAGTAACGGGGATGAGCTTTACAGCCAGGGCGCCTTGATCTGTAGGTTTATTGCTAAATATTTTGCTCACATTCTGAATTAGAGACCTCTAAAAATCACATGTATGTATCTGGAAGTAATTTTAAAGTAAATAAATTTACAGAAAAGTTACTTAGAAGAGGTCCTTAGGAGATACTGCTGTCTAGGTTTATAGGGGAATATCACAATACTTCACACTGCAGATTTTTCAGAAGTGTCATCGATTTTTGTGTTGAGATAGTTCTTTTCCAGCAGTCTAGTCAAAAATTATTGGCTTATTACTCATGAGCTTAGGTTATAAACAAAGTTGTTTTTACTGTTACTGATTTCCCTCCATTAAAAATAATCCTATTGGCAGGGAGTATACTATATGGTAGTTCAACTGAGTCGATCATAGTGCTCGATGCGGACAAAATTTCGTTAAATCATGCTCAAGTTTTTTTCGTTATTGTGTTTATTCTTCTTACTTTTTTCAGCTGATCCAAGGAAAAGCAGATATCGTTTTATCGCGCTAAGATTGCTGTGTTCGTACGCTTCTCCCATGCTACGTGTATTAAAAATATCATTTTTAATTGCAATTATCTCATCTTAAGCGTGATAAGCGTGATAAATTGTCCTGAAATTTTAACAACGTCTACATTCGGCTTTTAATATTATATATATATTATTTCTCTAGTCTGTTTTTTACTGTCCATAATTACTGTCCACGTTCGGTCTTCCTCATTCCTTTATCAAATTCCATGATTTACCACCCATTCACAAACCAGGCTAGTATTATTAAGATTTAATATTTTCCATTATGTAATTTGTATATCATATCTGCTATAAAGTATCACTTATCTCTAGTTATATTAAGAATTTTGAAGATTTCTTAGATTTTTTACGATCAATTGAGGCTAATTCCCTCAAATTGTGTACATATTAGAAAGAGGTAAAAAATTTTGTACGTGTATTTCAAGTGGATACGTCTAGGTCTGTCTTATACACCACACCTATAGTTAAAAATACGTTAAATATACTTATCAATTTATTATTATTATTGACTGACTGGTGGTGTTTTCATGGAACATGCAATGTGTTTAATATTTGATGATAATTTTAAATATATTTTGTAACTGACTATGTTATTTTATTTTTAGAATACTAAATAGTAAGTTAGTTATAGTTAGAATACTTTATACTTATTAAGTAAACATCGAACACTACTAATATAAAATACTTGTTATTATAATAAATAATAAATTAATATTTTTAGGATATTCGTTGTATGCGTAGTCATGGTAGGAACAATAAAATCGATGCCAGCGCTTCCAGT
Organism: Chrysoperla carnea; assembly: GCF_905475395.1. NCBI lineage: Eukaryota > Metazoa > Arthropoda > Insecta > Neuroptera > Chrysopidae > Chrysoperla > Chrysoperla carnea. The sequence continues at coordinate 14,684,698 of NC_058339.1, forward strand.
GAAAAATTTTGGCGATAAAGAAGGCTATTATGACTAATTTGCAATTCTTTACATGTTAATGTTATAGAAAATTATATATTATCATAATTATTTATTTAAATTTGTGTGACAATAATATTAAATTTTTAATGTAAGTCATAAATGCAATCCATACAATTATATATGCATCGATACAATTCTATAATTAAAATAGTGTATCGTTACTATGGAAACTCCTCCAATAAAACTCACGCACGGTGCGAATACATACATTCATATTAGTTAATTGGGGTGTCAATCAATCAATATTATTGGTATTATATTATAGTTTTAATACTTATTAAATAATATTCGTGTAAATAATGATACAAATTAATCATAAATTATCGTCTGCTTGGAATGAAATCTTTTCACTAATTTTGGATCAAACTTTTCATCTGTATTGCTAGTTTTTCGCGTTTACCTGTTAGAGTTAATTTGTTTTTCTTGAAATCTGCTAAAGTTAATTTTAGGACAAATCTGTAAAGTATGACGTAAATTTACTAGCATTTCATAGTTTATCAAGATTGGTTATAGATTGGATGTGATAGAGCAAAATGAAATTTTTTGGATTTCGATGACTTCATTAAGTTTAAAAATCGGTTTTATTGATAACACAGTCAAATTTCCGATCGGAATGAAAGTTTTCAAAACACAGAGTGCTTCTAAAATCATATAAATTTTTAATCTTAGTTAGCCAGCCAGTAATATAAGTAGGAGGATGTTTGTATAACCACATTAATTATCTAATAGGAAATGGTTTTCAACACAAATATCAATTTTATGATTATTGATTTCTTTATGTTTTGACTGATTTAAAAAAGTACAAAGTCAAAATTTATATAAATAAATAAAAGAACTGACGAAAAATGCACAAAATTTGTTTATTTGGTTTTACTATTCTGTGTTTACGTATTAATTAAAAAATGGTCTTAATATAATTATAAAATATACGATTTTATAGGCAAATGTTTCATCTTTTCAAAAGCATTGTTATCCTCTGTATATAAGTAATATATATCAAGGTATACTAAGTTTAGTCCCAAGTTTGTAACGTTTAAAAATAATGATGCTACGGCCCAAAACTATAAAAGATATAAAGTTGAAAATTTGCAGGTAGCTACAATTAGTGGTCTTTTGAAACATCCTCGATAAACGGAAAATTTAAACTCTTCTATAATTTATAAAAAAATAATGCAAGCACTGATATTTAACACTTCCTATACAGGATATTTCAACAATTAACTCAGTCAATTGACTGTGTTTGTGTTTGTTTTCGCTTATTTTATGTACTTTTGTGCACGAGAAAAAAAAATCACGTGTAGGATTTGCGTGCTTGAATTAGCAAAAAATAGTAATGTTATAGATAAATAATTGATAATGATGTAATTCCTTAAATACAAATCAATAATTGTATATATAGAAAAAAAGAAAAAAACCGAACGAAGCGGCTGTTTGCAGCTAGTATAAAATCATAATAATTTCTTTAAGTGTGTGCTTGAAGACACTTTGTATTAATTAATCTATATCTTCAAGAGTGTCAAAGATCATTTAACTTTTACTGATATATTATAAATTTTAGTATGAGACACTTTCATATTTTTGTTTTTGTCTGGGTTCTGGGGGTCGATATGATTGTTATGAGTAATTTAACCTAACACCGATATAAAAAGAATCCGGATAAAATTATCAATTTCTTGTCACAAAATACTTCATTAAAAACTATACAGTACAGGTGATAATTGATCAACATGCAAAATACAAATCGTATGCAATTCAATAAATTCAAACTCATTCCAATCAAAAATTATGATAAAATTAATATAAAATCTTAAAATCTTAACACAATTAATTTGAAGTCAAAGTTCATTTAATATAATCGTGTACTCAATTATAAAAATTACTAGAGTGATACCCACCCGTTTCGCTGGGTTTAAAAGTAAAGATTGATAAAGATTGTTCTCGCTTATCCCTTTTGTATAACACTCGAAATAATGGTAAGGATTGTTTTACACAGGTAAAATATATGTATGGTTTTCTATTTTTTTAAATGTATAATAGTCGTAATTGTTCATTGAGTATATCAGAGAAGATGACCGTGAAATATTTTATATTCACTATTTTTACAGAAATCTGTAATTTATGGTCATGTCAAATGACTACTTTTACAGAAATCTGTAATTTATTGTAATGTCAAATGACTACTTTTACAGAAATCTGTAATTTATGGTAATGTCAAATTAAATTAATTTTTAAATTTTTTTTATTTTTTACTATTATACCTTTATAAATTATGTCTCAGTGTTATTCTGATATATTAGCTATATTGTTGTACAGTTTCGTTAAAAACCAATCGCTAGTTTTAGCGTGAAAGCGTAACAAACAAACAAACGAACAATCAAACATGCTTACTTTCACATTTATAATATATAGAGATATATATATTTTGTGATAATACACAATTTAAAATTTTTTTTTATTGATAAATTTTCATTACTTTTATGGTTATATAGTCAATAGTTTAGCGTGAGATCAATTATATCTATTTATATATATTTTTAATCAAAACTTTATTGTTATAGTATTGAGTTGAAGAATATATTTCATTGTTTGAAGTTTTATAATTGTTTTTATAAGTGATTTGTGTTCTTAATTTTTAAACATTCCATTCGTGAATAAGTGTCATTTATTGCCAATATTTATTTAGTGATGGGTATCCTTGAATTTATATGGACATTTTTATTATTTTTTATTACCTTGACAATTTTACCATTTATTGGTGCATGTTTTTTATGTGAGTTAAATATTTTTAAAATGATTTTATCTATATCTAGACCAAATACAGTGAAACCTTAATATGAGGTCCATCAATATAACGATTTAACAAATAAATTTTTTCTACATCCTTTAGAACTGCCAGTAAAAGGGTTATAAATAGTTCCAAAGTTTTAAGTTTCCACTTCTGTCAACAGTCTCCATGACTGTCTATCTTGCAGACAGTCAGGGCATGCCAAAAAATAACAACAAACCTCAAGATTTTTTACCTTTTTTTAGTTTTTTATCGATTTTGAACAGGGTGAACTGGTTTTTCATCAATGATTGCAGTATTCATTCTTAAAGTAGGTTAAATTATCAAGAATTTTGAGCTAGACCAGTTTTAATAATACCAATACTTTCAGAGATTTAGCTTTTCAAAATTTGGCCACTTATCCAAGTTACACAAGTTGAGCAAAATTTCATCATTCTCAGTACCATTCAAGTTTTTGCAGGCCTAGAGCTTTCATAGAAACCCTGTCTCTAATTGGGGAAATTCATTTCGCTCACCTAGCCATGGACTCTCCACAGAATTTGTTTCACCTCAACAGGTTTCCGCATTGGCCATAAAGTGTATCGTAGAAGACTATTATTATAGGAGGTAGCTAGTTTGACTTTTACAATAACTTTCTGGATAAATTTCAGTATTTTTTCTTCTTTAGCGTTGATTAAAGCACAGGGATCTGCCCCCACTATAAGTACTACCCTGACCATATAATTTTTAATCGAATATTATTATGATTAATGATCATTATTGTATTAAATTCATAAGTAAATAATTTTAAAATTTGATACTAAACACTCACACAATCTCCATAAACACGTAGGTTAATTTTAGTAATAAATATCTGGTGAAAAAGATTCACGTAACGGCCATGTAGTGACCAAAGTTACTCTGAATTTGTATAATATAAACAAGAAAGAAAAAAGGATATTTAACCAAATCAATTAATAAATTTATCCAGAGCACTCAGAAATATAAGGATGTCTTTATCGTTCTATTTAATTATAATATAATCTATCTCACTTCTCAAAATTTTTTCAACCCTGTAACCTGTCTATTATTCATTGACTTTATACTTATACATAGACTAAGCATCGCCTATCTTTCCGTACAGTGAGAAGCGTGTCAACATCTGAGGTAATTGCTTAGGCCAGTTAGGGACATGTATATATAAAAAAAAAAAAAAATTTATCAAAAGAATATAGGTACATTTATTAAAAAAAAAATACATTGAATGTTAAATTTTCATATCACAAAATGTTTTACATAAAACATCGTGATTTCATTGAACTTTTTCGCTTTTTGACTTAAAAAAATACTTATCGCGTATCACTTTACATTTTTTCTTATGAATCTACAATGGATTAGACCTAAGCAATTACCTCAGAAGTTGGCACGCTTAAAATCGTTTGACAGTTAGTTAATGTAATGTCAATGCACAAAAAGCAATTATCACGATATGCGCAGACTCAACCCCTCGACAGTAGGGTATCATTTCTGTCATGTTTATTATTCATAAAACTTTCAGCGCGTTATTTAAGTATTCATATAGAGGTAAATATTTAATATCTGTTAATTATTAATGAAACAATCTATCAATTTTGACATGAGTGTATTTAGTGACTATGATACACAACCTATGAGAAATTATAATTTATTAAAACTTTTATTAATCAATGAAGTTTCTGACTTATCATTCATTTATTTTTATTATTTTTATGTTAAATCTATTGCATAGTCTGAACCGATTGAACTGAGAACTGAGAATTAATTTATCGAAAAAAAATGGTTCGATTCCAAATTGTAATTCGATTTCCATCTTTAATACTTTACGCAAAAATAGTTGTAGAAACAAAGCACTAAAAACGATCAATGTTCGAAGAATTTGAACAGTAAGGCGGATTTGAATGCGGTTTTCTGCATTCGATTCGTTAAAGTTGTTCCAAACTTGTTAGTCGGAAGTTTTTTGGGCCGCTGAACACGAATGTATTATTTTGAACATCATTGTTTCGTTTCTGCGACTTAAAATGTTTCCATTAAAAGTGTTTCCGTTCCTGTTCTCCTAATACTTAAAACGATCGCAGTTTAGCCACGGGTACAGCACTGCCGAATTCTGCACTTATACATATTTTGCATCAAAAATCAATTTCAAAAACTAAGATTGCAGTGAAACTTTTTTTTTTTCTCTTAGGCTATCTTAGTTTTGGCATCGATGTTAATACATAGCTTTCTTATAATTATTTCAAACAGTTATTGTCTCATCATCTGAAGGCTGCGAACTCGATCCTCACTCAGGGCATTATGTTTTATCTGAAAGTATTATGGTTTTTTTTTTTCAGTTATACAAGGAATTCGTGCATTATGGATGTACATTTTAGTGAATTCATACAAAGATAACGATGATTTGGAATTTATAGAAACAGTTAATATTCGTACATCCATGGATTCTCATCGGAATATGGGTATTTTTACATTTCTTGTTAGTATTCATGGTGAATGTCGACCCAACTTGGTGAAGAAAAATTTATTTGAAGTTGTTGGTAATAATTTTTATAATACATATTAAATTAGACCGTGTGACACACATACTTGGGACTTCGTTAGTGGCTTATTTTTGGCGAGGCTACCAAACTATCATCGACGAGTTTTTTCGAAAAGGCTGCTTTTTCAAGTAACACTAACCGTCTGCACAAGCACATAATAGTTTGCAGATTATATAAAGTGCTTTTATAAAATAATGTAAAACAGATTTATCATTCTATTTATCACCGAAGTGCAAGCTTGCTAAACCGATTTAAATGAATATAGAGCTTATATTAATTAGATTAAATCAATAAAAAACTAGGAAATTAAAACTTTCACATCATCAAATAAATATTAAACACGTAATTTTTAATTTATTGATTTTAGTAAGCTATTTGCATGTTTTTCGTCAAATCTTTGCGACTATTGAAGCTTGAATGCAAATAATTATTATTGTAATGAAACTGAAACATATAATAATAATTGTGTCTTGTTTACAATTACGTATCGATTAATAAAATATGTATGTTTTTGAATTTATTCGTTGAGGCCGAGAGCCCATAATGAAATCATATTTCTTGAATTTTTCGAAACTTTTTGAAGGATTGTGTTAAAAATAAATTTTAGTTATTTCTGGATGTATCGTATCAAGTACATCGCCTCGGTAGCGCAGTAGGTAGCGCGTAAGTCTCATAATCTTAAGGTCGTGAGTTCGATCCTCACCCGGGGCATAATATTTTTAGCCAAAATAAAACTATATTTTTGTTGTACAATAAGTTTATGCATTATGAATTTGATGAAGCTTGAGGTTTTAGAAAGTCGAGTTTTTCGTCGAAATTATTCTCTTAAATATTTGTAAAAAGAGACCGTTGATAACTCAATTCTTAGAAAAAATTTGCAAATGTCGAAATGAATTATTTTTTACAAGCGAATCTTGCCAGTTTTTGCCGTATCGTGTTATCGAATAAAAATCGCCGAAAAACTTTATTTGAGTTTTCCAATAACCCGACACTCAATCATGGTTAAAGTAGTTTTCCAATAACCCGTCACTCAATCATGGTTAAAGTATCAATTTTCTTCACACTTGATTCACCACCACACTATTACTTTTATCAATCCTAAAAACGCGAGGCACAAAGATTTGCAGAATTTTGGTTTTTCATTTTTTATTGTTTTTCATTTTTATAGATAAACGTGATAAATTTGGAAAGTTAATGTATCCTCATTTACAACAATGTTTAGTTTCAATTTGGGGAGCTTATGCGTGGAAAACATTACCAAATTATCGAATTGAAAATAATTTCCATATTGGTAAAAATCGTTTTCGGGGACGACCATTAACTGAACACAATTTACAGGTAATATTATAGATAATAACCATACCTTAGCGCACGTATATTTTTTAGTTAGGAACGTAGGTATTATCGAATTTAATGAGCAACGGATGTATAGAAATTAACAAAAAGCAAACTAAAATCATTTTTGTCAAAACAGATATACCCTTCAGTCCCCTTCGAGGCAGGTGATCGACATCTTAGAACCTTAGAACCTAATAAGTTGTGTCAATAAAAGCACTAATGACTTTTTTTTTGTAGGAATACATAAGTGAAACGGTATCTAAATACTTACCAAATGAATACTCACCGTGGCAAATTGTGTTAATTCCGAATGTGGCTGGAAAAGATATGTACTACATTCTATTACGAATACATCATTTATTATTATCTGAAGAAAAGAAATTAAGAATCTCAGACTTATTAATGGTTAAACAAACTCAATTAGAAGAATATTATCCACAATTGGACGAAAAAGAAAGGTGATTTTTATAAATTTCTTAGGTATGATGTATTTTATCCAAGTAAAGTTCGAAGAATTATTTTTTGAGAACCTGGAATTCTACTATCTCTTCCAACATCCCTACTTCTACTTTTAGAAAACCAAATGTTAGAAAACCACTCCAATTCATTCAATTCTTAATTAGATGAGGTTAGGTTGCCGTCAATAATGTACCAAATTATTAGCCCGTCAATAATGTAGCAAATGGATTGAAAATGGTTAACTGAATTTTTCGGCCGCCATTTGGAGTTTTCACATATTTATGTTCAGATTCGAATTCAGCGACCTCAAAAGAGCCAGATTGGTATTTTCATCCTCATTTATTTGAATTCGGGTGGTATAACAGTCGAATTTCCGAAATAGAGAGTAGGAAGCACTACAAACTAATTTCTAGAGGCAATTACGAACAAAATGAGATGTGAAACATCAAAATCGGTTTATTATCAAAAAAATTAGTTAGTCGACCCTGATTTTATCTTTGTTTTCGTACTATTTATCACAAAGATGACTACACATACTGCGATTTGTACGTGTACAAATTCAATTGAATTGTCTCTTTCTCGAAATCGGAGTTGATGATGCAAAATATGACATAATGTTCTTGTTTATTATATCTAAAAAACTTAAATTATGCACAATTATAAAATATTTAAATGAAGCCCTGAATAAAAATGTCGCATCAAATAATACAATAGGTATTTCAAATGATAATTTACTTGTTAATTGAATAATTTTTATTTTAATATTTTCAGTCAAGGTAATTCATTTCAATAATTTTTTAATAAGCAGCATTAGTAGGTAATAATTACTATTACATTTTTGTGTTTAATAACATTTTTACAGCATTAAAATTTTTTTTAAAAACCTATTAAAATTAATAGTTCCAACATGAGTTCTTTTTTCAAAGTTTTTAAAGTTTTGTTAATTGGCTATGAAAAAAGTTTACTAATATAAGAATTGCTATTCAGACTTTTGGAACATTTCATGAAAAACGTGGCGATTATCAAAATTTTAGATAGACCAAATTCATCGACATAGAAATTTTTCCCCATTATCCCATGTCTGAATTTGAAGCTGAATTTGTGATATACAGTCAAACCTGGGTAAGGGAGAACTGGATAAGTAAGAGTAATAGCCAGGACCCGTTATTTTAAGCTCCCAAAACCTCTATTAGCGAGAAACAGAAACCTCTGCCAGAGAGAATCGTTTTTCAAGTAATTTTGGTACCACCCTAGCAAATAAATACTGCTATGCTGAGTATATTTACGTTTCTAATTAGATCATAATTTGTTACAGATATGTCTTGGAACCGAAAAGTCCACTATTGGATATTTTTGCACCTCCCAAAGCCATACCAACATTATACATCAAGTTAACAGATACATGTTCAAACTATTGGAATGAATATATATCATTACATGATCCATTAGAAAACATCGATTTATTAAAAACAACACCAACACTGTATCAATTCTATTCGAGATGTGTTATTGCATTTGTTACAATAATACGTGAATATATTAAAGATTACAGTTCGATCAACAATAACTTACAGTCACGTTTGAAATATTTATGGACATTAATAAAACGTGAAACACAACGACGACAGATCTCAATAAATTTATTTATCGATTCTATTTTACATACACTCAATCCAAAAACATTATTTATCAGTTATATTGCATTTGTTTGGCGTGTTTTGATAATGTTCACATTAAAAATGCCAATATTAATATATTACGAAGTTGCTGCATTTGTTGAATGTATTGCGTTCAAATATTGCGTACATACCAATACAATTATTGCAATGCTATTCAATTATATTCCGATATTATATAATGCATTTAAAGAAGTTATTTATTGCGCATCGGTGATAATAAGTGCACCCAAAATAATTATTAAGGAAATCTTGTTAAATAAATTTTATGCACCTCCACAGACAATTAAATCTTCTGGTCGTAAAGTCATAGCATGGTAAATCAATAGAAGATAGTTTACTCATTTACGTGATTTTTACTTCAAGTTTGTATTTTGGAGTGTAACATGAAAAAAAAACTTAAAAGTAATTAAATTCTGGCCGACTAGCAAGCGCTAAATAAAAACAAGTGAACTCCCCACAAATTTTTTCGGGTACGGAACCCTAAACTAGCACTTGAAACATATCTAAAAACACTCTGCATTAAATTACCTTTTTCCTTAAAGCCTTTTCCAAACTGAGCCATTTTTTTAGTTTTTTCGGGTATGAAATCCTAAAGTTGCACTTGAAACATAGCCAAGACCACTCTCCATTAAATTACCTTTCAAACGAAACAAAAAAATCATAGACAGACAAACACATTGCGGTCAAACTTATAACACCCCTTTTTTTAGTTCGATTTAAATTAAACCAACGAAAGAACAGGAATTGACCCGAAAATTTCCGAAGTTAATATTTTTTAATTACACATTTACTCTCGTAATGAGAGAAATTGTCAGCTTCAAAAAGCTATTTCAGTGCTACAAGTAAAAACTAAAATTAAATCCGCTAGATGGCAACACTAGGGGGGGGGTACAAATATATCCTGCCATCTAGAGGATCTTTTTTAATCATCTCAGGTAAAAGGCTAATTTGGTTACTCCAAGTTTTGTTCCAATCAAAATATATACTTTAAGATTAAAACCACGTTCTATTCAACATATTTTCAAAATACGTATGGACAGGTATATCTAAATTAATAACTAATTTTCTTACTTTAGGACTGAAAAATTGGATCGACAAATCATTCGTACAATAGCAAAAACAATGAACGTTACTGATACTGAAGTGATATTAAGTGTGATTGGTGCTGCCATCACACAATTTTATGGTGAACATTTAACTAAAATACCAGACAGTATACCGATAACAGCACGAAACATCAATAATACATATTTATACGCAAATAATTTTAATTCAAAACCAAATCGTAAAAATGTGGGTGGTGTTGTTTGCTTAAATTTACCATTGATTGCTAATCAACGTAAATTAGATAAATTACAATGGTATGATTATGTTAATTTAATTCATGCGGATTTAACGCACGCACGTTCAACACAACAAAGTTTATTTGCGTTATCCAAGCTACAAACCAATTGTGGTATATTTACAAAATGTTTTCCGTCAATTGTTATTAAACTTGTGTTAAATTATTTATCAAGTATATATACAATTGCTGTTACGGAAATGACTTCGGATATTATTGAGAAACGATATAAAACTACAACATGGGGATCAGAAATTGATAATATTATCTATTGGAGGCCACCACAGTCGAATATAAGTATGTATTTAAGAGAGCCTCAGTACTCTAATCTAATTATTATTAGATAAAGGTTTGTTAATCTTAATTTTGATGTTTACAGGCTTATCATTATGTGTCAGCTACTATGCAGATAGTGTTACGTTAGCTGTAATGTCCGACTTTTTATTGTCACCATCGCATATAACATTAAGAAAAGAATTAAGTTATTCATTCAAACAATTAACTGAAGAATTAAACTTATCTTAATTATCTCATTTACGTTAATACAGATTAAAAATACAATTATTTGATAAATCAACCCAATGATCAGAATTTATAGTGGGCAGTTTGCGGATATTTACATCACTTATAATAAGTGACTCAAAATTATATTTTGTTTGGTTCTGCAGTGAGCAATAAGCATTTAGCAGTAAGTCTGTTAATATGACTGCAATTATGTATTATGGTAAGATTCAAAACTCTTTCTCTATAATACATTAAATATTTGCTGTAGAGAAATTTTTATATCAAATGATTTTATTTACAATGTGTATATTTAAAATTATATTTTATAATTTATTTAAATAAATTTATACCAAATTTATATATTTCTCAGATTATTTTGTTGTAAAAAAAACAATTTTATTAATAAATTAAATTATTATAATACCTTATACATTATTTTTATAGCCTGTTTTTTCCTGTCCACGCGATATCTTCCTTATTCCTTTATCAAATTCTATGATTTACGCCTTATTTTCAAGCTTATCGTGCTGGCTAATGATTAAAAATAGAATCACGGAGTAAAAATGTACCACTTAGGAAAAAAGAGGCTAAAGAAATAATGTTAGGATTTAATTTATTAATATTTAGGTTACTTAGGTAATTTGTATACCATATCTGTAATAAAATTGCCTATAAATCAAAAAAGTAAATTTTATATCACTATTTATAATATTATTTCTCTAGTTTGTATTTTGAATGAACCTTTCTATTACTTTTTTCTAAGAACTTTCGCTACGCCTTTCCAAGTACTACATGGAAAATCGAGATATATTTTCAATCCAATTAAATTTTGTTTACCTTTCAAAGAAAAATATAAGTCTTTATTTTTCTTTATAGACTACTCTTTACACGTGCCTGTTATGATACTTACCTAAAAAAACTAATTGAATAAAGAAATTCACAGAACTGTATTCTGAGTTCTGACGCATTTAACATTGTGTAATATACAAGCACGTTATGCTGTCACAGAAACATGTTATTCCAACATACGTCATCTATACAATGAATATAAAATGTTCACTATAAGGTAAAGTTCACTTGAGTTCCATCTGTTGTGAAAGTAACATATAATTTTGTTTGTTTACATTTATGTTTTTAAAAGAAATTTTTACTACAAAATCGAAAATTTTTACTACAAAATCAAGTGTATTATGTTTACAATTATAAAAATAGGGAAAAAATATTAATAAATAATAATATTTTTCACGTAAGGTGAATAAACGCACGGGGTTTTTACACTTGCCGGTATCCAATTATTGATTTTCATTTTTACAACTTATACTTATTTTGAAATAAGGATTCATGATTGGTGAGTAGTAGTATTTAAATTTTTTTTAGATGTAAATATGTGATAATAAATATTTTATTTCTATTTAATATGTTATTATTTTAGTAAATGTTTTAATTAATTTTTTTTATAATTATTTTATAGATATGCACAAGACTATTTGTTGTACTGTTCACAAAACGAATAATAATTGTTTGTAATTTTTTTTTTTGTATGTTTTTCAGAATCTTTTTTCGGTGTAATAAATTTTTCAAATTAATAAAATAATTATTTTAAAAATAAATTGAAATATTTATTTATTTATGTATTTTTGTTTTATTTATTAATTTTTTTAGGCTATACACATAAGGGTCCATAAATATAGGTATACAGTATAAAATTAATGTAGTAGGTTATTAGTTTTAGTTTCATAAATTCATTTATATAAAATTATAAAAAATATAATATCATGATTCAAAAACTGCAATAATGGAAATGGTAATATGTTTCAACAGAACAATTTTTCTGCTTTTTACTCTAATACACAGGGGCGTCGCCAGCCAATAGGCCAGAGAGGGGCAAACTGAAAGATACATAATAAGAATTATAAGAAAGAAAATTTTAAATAATCGTTTTGCTTAAAAAAAAGGCAAAACATAATTTTTCCGCTTTTTTTACGCATGTGTCTTCATTTGACAGATTTTAAGATTATGCATTTTGCTTAATTGAAGTAATGATTCTTTGGAATTTAGATAAAGCAATCGTAATAATTTTTTGAGAAAGATTACATTTATTTACAAATATTTCTTCATTATCTTATGTAAAACGACCTTCGATTACAGTGACGGACGAACCGACTGTTTTTACTACAAAACACTCTAAAACTATCATTATTACATCTATTAATACTTTTACACTGGCTTTTAGGTCACGAACATCTTTTTACCGTAGCATTTGAGTATATATGAAAGGTGAAGGGCGTTTTATTTCATATGAGAGTTTTGAAAGTTTTAAAATTAGACCTATTTTACAATTAATTTAGCTGAAATGCAATTTGATCAATGAAAATGAAAGTTCGAAATGGAATTTTGATTTCAGTCGAATTTACAATTCAAGGGAGGCAGGCAGCTGCCCTAACCTGCTCACCTTGGTTACGCCCATGCTAATACATTTTATAACTGTATACCTACATGATTTACTACACTAAATGACACAGAAAATGAAATAAAAACTTGTTTGAACATGATTTTTTATTGCATTCCCTTGAGCACGCCTTTTTATACAGATTATTTATTTAAACAATAAATAATAGTTTTTCATTCATTCTTTTCAATTAATTTTATTTTCACAAGCACACTATTGTCACATAAATGTAATTCTGAATTCAGTATATTATAAATTTTTCATTTGGAGTTAATTCACTTTCAATGTCTTTCAATATAAGTTCAAGGTTGAATGAGCAGGGCCTAGAGAGAGTTTTAAGCAGTTCTGCCCAATCATTATCAGAATCTATAGATTTCTGGTCATAATATTTTGTTTTGTGGCATAATATATATGATGTTAAGAGACTCTTTCTAGCGTTTTTAATAAAAACGCACACCTTCGCTTGGAGAGCATCCATAAATTACGCCACACTTTAAGAAGAGAGAACGAGTCTAAGAAATATGACATTGTATGACAAGGTGCATTGCATCAGGGGCCCGGAATTTACCAAGGCCCTTGTCCACCTAGCTACGTCACTGCTTCACATGTCAATTGGTGTAGTTCATTGAGGTTGATTCTCAACCCGCTTGTCAGTCACTAATATCAATTAATACTGTAGGCCCGGGTTTTAGCAATAGAAAAGGTTTTTGGGTGCTATAATTTTCCATGAAATCAACTCTTGTCGATTTGCGTTGCTAGCGAAAACTTAATTCTGATTCAATAATATGGAAGAGTGTGTACCTTGGATAGAGACATTTTATGTTTTTAAGCAAATTTTTGATTCAGAGTTTAATATTAAACTGTTTTTTTGAACTCAACCAATATAAGAACATTCTTTATAAGGAGCAATATTTCTAAAAGAAACTTTTTAAATCTTTGAACCAAAATTGTTATACCATGTATATATGAAATATACATAGTATTATAAGTTTAGTCCCAAGTTTGTAACGCCTAAAAATATTGATGCTACAAAAAAAAAATTGGTATAGGTGTTCATAAAATCACCTAATTAATCCATTTCCGGTTGTCCGTCCGTCCGTCCGGCCGTCCGTCCGGCCGTCCGTCCGTCCGTCTGTGGTCACGATTACTCAAAAACGAAAAGAGATATCAAGCTGAAATTTTTACAGCGTGCTTAGGACGTAAAAAGTGAGGTCAAGTTCGTAAATGAGCAACATGGGTCAATTGGGTCATGGGTCCGTAGTACCCATCTTGTAAACCGTTAGAGATAGAATAAAAGTTTAAATGTAAAAAATGTTCCTTACAAAAAAATAAACAACTTTTGTTTGAAACATTTTTTTGTAAACATCACTGTTTACCCACGAGGGCGTTAATTAGGTACAAATTTTATAGTATGTATTAATATCAAAGTGAGTATCTTTTGTTATTTACGTGACGTCAAAAAAACAAACGAGTGCGCATCAACACTTGCGCATTATATGAGAATATCAGTTAAATATGTCAGATATGTATGTATGTGAAATGTGACAGAGTTATCAACACTGCCTATACATGGTATTTCAACAATTAACTCAGTCAATTGTTTGTTTTCACTTGTTTAATAATTATTTTAGTTCACAAATTGTATGCAAATTTGTTTTTGTTTTTTCCATGTTTTGAATAATAATAAAATTATTGTTATGTCTTCCGTATGCAAATTTTTATTATTATTAATCTTAATATGAAATATTTATACATAAGAAGAGACTCCATTGCCGCTAAAAAAAGTGGTGTGATTAAATCGAAACATTTTTTTTTTTGCTTCGGAATTTGATAAAACGTAGTTTATAGGGTAATTTTGACCCAGAAAATTCAAAAATTTAACATTTTTAACAATTCATTTAACGATTGGACGAATAGTTTCTGAGATAAACGATATCTCGGATTTATTTTCGATGATTTCTCGAAAACTATTCGCCTAATCGTTAAATAAACCCGATTTTGTGTTTTATGGGTCAAATTTACCTTATAAAATGAGTTTTACCAAATTCGGAAACAAACAAGTTTTTTCAAATTTTTGGAAAATTTTTTTAAGGGTACCCGTTTGAAAAAATCGAGAAATTCGAAAAATTTTTTTTGCTTCGGAATTTAATAAAACATAGGTTATTGGGTAATTTTGACCCAGAAAATTCAAAAATCGTATTCATTTAATGATTGGGCGAATAGTTTCTGAGATAAACGATATCTCGGATTGATTTTTTATGATTTCTTGAAAAGTATTCGCCTAATCGTTAAATAAACCCGATTTTTGTGTTTTGTGGGTCAAATTTACCTTATAAACTGAGTTGTACCAAATTCCAAAATAAAAAAGTTTTTTCGAATTTTTGGAATTTTTTTAAAGGGTACCCCTTTGAAAATATCGAGAAAATCGAAACATTTTTTTTTTGCTTCAGAATTGGATAACACGCAGTTTAAAGGGTAATTTTGACCCAGAAAATTCAAAAATCGGGTTAATTTAACGATTGGGCGAGTTGTTTCTGAAATAAGCGATATCTCCGATTGATTTTTGATGATTTCTCGAAAACTATTCTCCTAATCGTTAAATAAATGATTCTGGTGGGAGGAGGGCTAGGATAGACATATTGGGCTACAAATGAAGTCATTTAAACTATAGAACTCTTTATAGTAATTATTTCCGACAAATTTTTTTGGCGTTGCCCACCAGTAGGTGACGGTAATGAAATCACTTCCACTTTTGTAAATAGCGGTGAAAAAAATTATTCGTGTTATTATAATAGTGTCATTATCAGTGATGAATATCATGTAAATATTATGATAACATTTAGTCTAACAGCTATGGCTACATTATGATAACATTTAGTCTAACAGCTATAGTTACTTATTGCTAATATCTACACAATTTACTTTTTACCTCTTTTTATGGCAATACATATAAGCCCTAGTAAAAAAATAGATATTTCCAATTTTTCCTACAGATTTCAAGTAATTCCGCTTCGAATTCCGAAAACCACATCTTTCTAGCATGTCTAGCAATCCCTTAGAATTTGTATCGATCAGTCAGTGAGTCAGCTTCAGTTATGGCGCTTACCACCCTCTATCTTCAAAACGGTTGAACCCATGAAAAAATATTTCAAATAAAATTTGTCGTAAATTTTAATACAAGGTGATAACATCATTGAAGTAAAAGAAACCGAGATAATCGTGAAAAGCAGAATTTTTTTACCTTTGATTTTGAATAACTTACGACACAGATAGGAGATTTTATGATACTAAACAACTTTTTATCTCTCATTCCGACAGCTTATTATCTCTCATTCCGAGGTTGATCCCTAATTGGACTGGGCTACAACAGAGAGTTCTATACACAAACTCTTCTGTTTCCACTACTATATTTTATCTATGCTCACCTACTGCAGTATCGTTTCAGTTTCGACTACAAATAGGTTTTTAACAGGTAAAAACAAAAATTTTTAATCAAATGTCATTGAAAAATCATTCGTCTAGAAACAAAAATTACAAAATTTTTCAATAATTTTAAAATTATCTTATTTACATTATTATTTTTCCCCTTAAATTTGTTATCAAAAATTTTAAGTATGAATGTATAATTTGTTCATAGTCAATTGATAAAAAATTATAAAACATACGGCCATTACTAATATTTGAACTGATTCCAATAATTAGTGCAGGGTATACCATAGCAGGAGTAAAAAAAAAACGACCTTTTTTTAACTGTCCGAGTTAATGATCAGACGTAACTTGAAAAAGCATGAGAACAATCTAATTTACGACCTGAAAATGTTACCCAAGTTAGGGAATAAGATTTAAATACAAACTCCTGGGCTTAGACTATTAATTAAAAAAAATTATTTATTTTTAATTTTCAAGAACAATCTTGAAAATTCGTAAAAATTGCGTCTAACTTAGTGTTAAAAAAAGGTTAAAAAACGCAGGCCTATCTTATTTGTACAAAATTGTAATTCACCTAAAAAAATTCCGAAGCTGATTATTACAAATCCCCACCAAAAATGTGAGAGGAATTTGTTCTGGTACTATTTCTTGCATTTTAAGCCTTGCGCTCTGAACTAAAATACAATATTTATAAAATGAAAGTTAAAAATTATTGTTTGTTTTATAATTTTCAAGGTAAAGGTTCTAGACAGTTTATTTGATAAATGCATCAACTAATTGGTCATTAGCACCGTTTATTTCAGGAGTCTAACAAACTAAGTGATAAAATAACTTCCTATGTTTAAAAACTTATCGTATGTTATCAACTTCAAAAAATTATGTGCTGAATGGTTTACGTTTAAACTAAAAATTAATTAAGTACTTGACTTATTTTTCAACAATTTCATGAGACTTATTCGATTTTAACGCTAAGATGCCAGCGTCACGAGTAAAAAAAATGGAAACCATATTTAAATTTATACGTAAACACTCAGCCAATTTTTAAAGTGGCTGAATAAAAAATTGGCTAATTGGATAAATTGGCTAATAAGCCATTTAAATTGTTACGTAAACACTCAGCTAATTTTTTTCATTGAATAAAAAGACTAAAGATGCCTACTTCATTATACATTTGCATGTGGGGTGGGGTTATATCTAAATTTTGAATTCGGAATAGTGATCAGTGACTTCTTCTTACACTTTTTTCGTCTAAAATTGTTACGTAAAATTTTCGCCTAAAATGATTCGTCTATAGTCTATGCTAACTGAAATACATTTCAATGCATAAATCATGTACACTGCATACAATTGTTACGTAAAATTTATTAGATGCAATATGCATTTTTTAAGAACAATAACTGAATAAAACTGGTTATTTCTAGTTATTTGAAAATTCCTGACCAACAAATATTTCCATAATTTCAGCTAATGTTATTAATTAACACTAGCTGTAATATATTTTTATATTTATGCCCTTTTTCTGTTTTATTTTTTTGTTGTACGTACGTACTTTGAGCTGACTTTAAGCTAAAATTATAGCGCATCTATAAACGACACACTATTCTGCTTACTTTCCATAAGATGGTTTCTATAGATCTAATCACATGGCTGGCGGATTTGGCGAGTTTACGAAAGTCTCATTTCTTACACCGTTTCTATTTTTGAAGTGAACTAATTAGATTAATATTTCTAAGTTCTACTAATTTCTACCATCAATATTTCTAAATGTTAATCCTATATTTCTAAATATACTCCTGGTATCTTAATATATAAAACAAAGTCGGGTTAGTTACACCAATTATAACTGAAAAACGGCTCGACCGATTTTAATGATCTCTGATTTGTTGACCCATGCAATTGTAAAGAAAAGAGGAGAAAAGTGAGGATAGAGGAAGTGGAACGCGAAGAAAGTACGTAACTGTTAGTATCACAGGGGTATATAACAAGAATTCATGAAGATAGCACCCTCGAGCTTCTTAATAAGGAACTTTAAAAATAAAATTATTTTACATCTTTTTTCCTCATGTTTCAACGTGTTTTTCTGTACTTGAATGTCACTCTATCTATATATTATTTGGACACGAAACATTAGTGACGATTGGCTTTATTACTTATGTAGAAATCATTGGTAGAAGTTTACATAACACAATTTTGACATGAATGAAAAAAAAATTAAATTTTTTGTGCTATCATTAAAACATGTGGTATTGATTAGCCTTCAAGAAGATGAATAGCTTTTGGAAACGTCAAGGCTACACGTATAATTGTGAAAATAAAACATTGTCAAATACTTTACGTGACTTTCAACTATAATAATATGCAATATTTAGAAAGTTTTATAAAAAACAGATAACTAGGTGTACAAACTTTAATGTTTACTATACAAGTGAAATTTACAAAATTTAAAAAAAATCCGACAAATTATTCGGGTACAGAACCCTAAATTCGCACTTGAAACATAGCTAAGAACACTTTCAATTAAATTATCTTTCAAACAAATCCAAAAAAATCAAAATCGGTTTATCCGTTTAGGAGCCACGATGCCACAAACAGACACACACACATAGCGGTCAAACCAAGGTAATAAAAAAGGTGATTATTGAACGGATGAATATCCATCTTTTCATAAAATAATAACCTTATTCATTTTTCACAGCAAAGCCCATTTAAAAACGATATGCTAAATATTTTGGTTATAGTCTATTTCGTTTACGACTCGCGGCATTTGTCATTACTTCATCCCAATCCGCTTATGACCAGCTTGTTATAATCTTGTTTATTTTTTATCCTTTTGTATGGTTTTTCGGGAAATATTTAATTTTATAATTTAATATCATGTTTGACACAGACAATTAAATTATACTGACTAGACAATAATTAAATTAACATATGTGCTATATGTGTAAATGTTTAGTTGTTTGTATGTTAGTTCATTATATTATGCCATAATAATTATACATTATAATTTGTTTATTCAATAAAAATATGAGTAATACATCTTTATGACCTTCAATTTTCATTTTGATATCACGTTTTATTATCAATCAAATAGGAAGCGGTAAAACACTATAATTAAGACTACTAAAAATTCAAATTCAATATCCAGAAATAAAATTATAATAGCTTATATTGCGCGAAATATTCACTCAAGCAGAAAGCTCAATTGAAATGGTATATAAGTTGACAAGGTCATGAAAAAGATGATTATTGGACGACGGCTGAAAATTGGGTATTTTTTCTCTTAAAATTTGTTAGGGATGAAGTAAGCCTGACAAGTCAATTTTAGTTAAAATAATTTTCTTGTCCTTTTGAAATATAAATTATAATTGTCTAGATAGTTTTACCGCTGCTAACACCACGCCCAGATATTATTGTAATGATAAAAAAAATCATATTCTAATCAAACAAGCAGAAATATAGTATCATCTTTCTTACATATCTCTCTTACTCCAATTAATGCACTATCGGAAATGATTTAAATAACAAACTGTATACTTTTCATCAGTGTAATTCTATATAAGAAGCTGTTGTGGCAAATTTAAGTTCTGAAATAAATACTCAGAAAGCTTCTTGAAAAAAGAATGCAAGTAAAAGTAACTGAATTACCAAGAATTTTTTTCCAATCAATCAACTAATTGTCAAAGATTGAAGATAAAACTCTCTTATTTCGAAATGCGTAAGATTTTATTATATATTTAAAAGAATAAAAATTATATATTTTCATAAAGACTTTATGACTTATAAAAAGAATATAAAAGTTATTTTTACCGTTTATGTAGTTCAATTAATAAAGATTTTCGGGCATTGTCATAAATTTTAAGTATTCATTAAACAGTATTATTTCTAGGAAAATTGATAATATACGAAATATTTAAAATAATTGGCTTCAAGATAATTGTGTAGAAAATTTTAACAAGCTGAGAATAATAAGTTAGAAACGAATTCATTTTTCGTTGATTTTAAGAGAACAACCTCCCTTGTTGTTTTGAAGAGAATGAACCCATTAACCTTATACTCGATGAAATTTTATAAATCACTTGAGGTTTGTTTTGTTTTTAAATCGATAAATGAATTAATTTACATTAAAACTATTAATAGTTATGTAAATAATAAAAAAAACATAGTGGAGGTGATTTAGTATTCGCAAATATATTCTTTAGTATTATAGGTCATGCAACTTGGTAGCACTGTAATGTCATGGGTGCCGTGACGTCGAGGCGCCTCCTTATGACGTGTGTATTCTATTTTTATAGAGGGTAAATCGGTCAGAAGTACATACATATACTAAATACGGCTTGAAGGAAAATGATAAAAGTACATAAAATTAAGGATTTTTAAAAAAAATACCGAAATATTTGGCGAAATTAGTTTTGCGAAACAGTCATGTTGGAACATATTGTAAAACGTTTCTAAAACCAAAACTGTAAACCCCGAATTCAATATGTCTATTTAAATCGAGAAAAACAATGCACAAACTTCAAAAAAATAATAAATCAATCAAAAAATTGCAAATTTCCAATCCAAAACATTGCCTGGAAAAGTTCTTATATTATAAATTCGCATTTCGACAACTATATAGCCTTCAACCTAGACACAAGAAGATTTTTTTTGGTTCTTTCTGTATAGCTATCCCAATAATAAAACAAAAGAAGGATACCACAAGTGGGTCTCTAGCACCTAGACAAAGAGTCCTCTGTGTCCTCCTTGAAAACGACCTGCCACTCGAAGACGAGGCGTTTTCGGGTAGGAGGCGCTATTAAGATGAATCTAAAGGATTCTGTCGATGTCAGACGCCACACCGAAAGCCCACAGCTTTTCCGCGTCGAGATCTCTCTCAGGAGTGATAAATCCAAGGTTTCGAACCAGAACATTCTGAGTCTAACGCCCTGCAGATTTCTGCAGGTGCAAATAGCATGTATGGAAGTTTCGTTATCCTGCAATAACGACCCCAAACATTATGTTGATTTTTTGTTATCTTATAGGTTCAAAATTTTGGATTCAGCTTTTAGTGGAAAACCAACCATTAAACAATTTAAAACTTCACTGAATTGTGGTTGGTTTTTGCAGTTTTACCATACATCAAGTATAATGATGAACATATCAAAATAGTAGTTCTAAATAGGTACTAATAAATCAATGCTGTAGTTTGCAATTTTCTATGTTCACTAATTAATCAATTCTGTAATTTTACCTACTAATGAATCTTTTTTGAAGAATTATATTTCCATTAAAAGTTTAAAATTTGATAAGGAAGATTTATTCTATAAAATACATAATTTGAAATTTTATAAGGAAGACATCAATTTTTATAAACAAGAAAAAAATTCTCGGAAATTTTTCTATCGTTCGCCATTCATTAGAGTAGTTTCCTAAAGGTTAAAAACATCCTAAGTGAGAAAAAAAAAGTTAAAATATTCTTTCCTGTTATTTCTTGCAAACCTGACGATCTAAAAACAGAATTTGAATGAATAAACCTCGTATTCTACGGTTAATTTATTGTATACATAAATACAACAAACTCAACCTTTTAAAAATATAAATGTCGACTTTGATCAAAAATAGAACAACACTACTAATATACATTAAATAAAACAATACTTTCGAAAATGTCATTCAAAAGTGTTTAAAACAAAAAAAAAGAAATACGTTCATTCAGAAATGTAATTCTGATATTCTTATAACACCAGAAGAGTTTTTATTAATTTATTTAACATTATTTTTATACAAACATAATGTAATTATTTACTTTACAGTGTGCGCAAAGTCGTTATTTTATTGGCAATAAAAATT
Source organism: Chrysoperla carnea (assembly GCF_905475395.1). Classification (NCBI taxonomy): domain Eukaryota; kingdom Metazoa; phylum Arthropoda; class Insecta; order Neuroptera; family Chrysopidae; genus Chrysoperla; species Chrysoperla carnea. The sequence goes on from NC_058339.1 coordinate 14,707,106, forward strand.
TTGCTTTATATAGTTAACAGTATCTATAATAGGCTTTTTCCTTTTTTTCCCCTAAAACGAGTAACACCATTCGATTTAATAATCGGTCCTTAGTGTTTAATTTTGTTAATAAACTCTATCTATGTATGCAGTGTCAAAGTATCAGTGTACTAAATCAATTCAAAAATATGCAAAATTAAAAAGTAGAGAGATGTAGTTTTTCGCTACCGTTCACCTTTGTGCTAAAATTCGGCTCCAGGGCCACACTTTCTTGGAACATGTTAAAGACCCTGTTATTCCATACTTGGTTTATCAAAAATGGGTATAACTTGGAATGTGATAAAGCAAACTTAATTTTTTTTATTTTGATGACATTAAGTTCAAAAAATCGATTTTATTGATAACACAGCCTAAATTTATCTGACGTGAATTGAATTTTTTTTGAAACCAACTAATTTTGGGTCAAACTTTTCATCTGTGTTGTTAATTTTTTGCTACCGTTCACCTTTCAGCTAAATTTCGGATCCAGGGCCACACTTTCTTGAAACCTGTTTAAGATAGGTTTAATTTAACTACAAATTTGAAAAGTGTGAATTATGGTATCCTAATAAATTTGAAAATTTATTAGGATACCATACTTGGTTTATCACAATTGGATATAATTTGGATGTGAAAAAGCAAAATTAAAGTTTTTTTATTTTGATGACGTCATTAAGTTCAAAAAATCGATTTTATTGATAGCACAGCCTAACTTTATCCGACGTGGATAGAATTTTTTTTGAAACCAACTAATTTTGGATCAAAGTTTTCATCTGAGTTGTTAATTTTTTACTACCGTCCACCTTTCAGCTAAATTACGGATCCAGGGCCACACTTTCTTGAAACCTGTTAAAGATAGGTTTAATTTAAGCACAAATTTGAAAAGTGTGACCCAAATTTAGTAAGATTCCATACTTGGTTTATCACAATTGGATATAATTTGCATGTGATAAAGCAAAATTAATTTTTTTTATTTTGATGACGTCATTAAGTTTAAAAAAACGATTTTATTGATAACACAGTCTAAATTTATCCGATCTGAATGTAATTTTTTATGATATCCACTAATTTTGGGTCAAACTTTCCATTTGTGGTGTTTGTTTTTCGCTATCGTTCACTTTTCATAAGAATCAAAAGTAGCCTCACTACCATTACTGTAATATAAGGTGTACCAACTCCATGCCTCCATGTAAGTGCCTCTGTAATTGCATAAATTTGTTTATTATGTATTAATTGATTTGGTTGATTATCCCGGAAAGTACGCATTAGATCGAAATTTCGTAAAGAAGCTTTTTCGTTCGTCTTGTTCAATTAGGAATTCTGGAGTTCTACAGTTAATAATAAAACACTCTGTATAAAAGTTCATACTACTTTATATTGAACGCACAGTAGAAATGCGTCGTGACGCCATACAGCGTCGTACACAAACGTTATACAGAAACGTTATAATACTCTTAAAATATATTATTAGTGGGTGCCTTGTAGCAAATACGATTGTCTGTGTATTATAGTATGTACATAAACTTTTTAGAGTCAGTTCGGACCGGTTTATTTTTCAATATTTTTTAGTTTCACTTGGATTTTTTTTAATCGAAAAATTTTAAATATCTGTGGTTTTTTTGTTTATTTTCAAAATGTGAATGAATTCTGTAGATGAAGACGTAATGTGTTAATCATAATTTATGTGTTAGGTAATGGAAATATATTGTTATTCGTAGCTAATTAGACTTAATTAAATTTACCTACAACAACTTTAAATTATTTAAATAAATAAAACGTAATGAATATGTACATTACCTGTATAAGTTCATTGTATTGTACATTTATTAAATTTATTTAAATAATTGAGTTGGTAAACAAAATCTTTTTTGACAAAAAAGGAAAGGATCGCATATAAGTTTTATAACAAAACTATTTTTATTTTGAGACAGACAGTTTTAAAAAAAACTTGTCAAAAGATAAACGAAAACGGTCAAAGAAAAAATTTTCGTAAAAAATCGTTAATAATTTTAATTAAGAATTGTATACTGAATATATACGGAATATACAATTCTTAATTATTACGTCACACGATGTTTTACGAAATTTTGTTCTTCGGGCGTTTCCGGTCGTCTTTTGAAAAGTTTTTTGAAATTACTATGACAAAAAAGTTTTTAACAACTCAATTATCAACATAAAATTTGTATTTATTTCACACCTGTATCGCGTCTAGTAATTATATAATCTTTTAATTTGAAGTAGTATCGCCAGGGTCGGATTAAGCAAGGGGGCAAGGGGGCGGTGGGCCCAAGACCCGAAAGCCTCTACCACTTGAGGGCTTTCATCAATGAAATAAAAGCTCCAATTCAAATAAAATTTAAGAAAAATTGCTTTTTAAAATTAACGATACTGTATCGCCTGGAATTGAGTTTCAACCAATTGTGATAATAAACGAAATTCAAATTTTTTCACGTAACACACTGGGACAAATTGGAACCTTTGATTGAAAAAACCCTTTTTCTTTCATCACGAAAATAACTGTAAAATTTTTCTAACTAGCTAAGTTTTAAACTAATTTTAGCTAAAATAGTTTCCCTTCTGGCTTGATTACAATAATTTCTATTTATCATTTTTTCCAAAAATGGTAAGTTAAAATATAAAAATATATTCATACCAAATAAGTGAATGACCTATCATAATCGAATTTCTTTTTTGCCTTTTATTATTTTTGGCATATTGCCATTTTTTACTGGAAGTATCATATAAGTTCGTTGTTCCAGTTTCCAGTATTTTTTTCAAATTCCTCAAATGTAATAAGTATAACGATTTAAATGTCTATTAATTTTGAGTTATATTTAGAATATATTTCACGGCCAGACACAATGTTTAACATGTGCTGAATTAATACACAAACAACACCCTAATTTTAGCAAAATATTGGCAACTTTTCATATTTTTATTTAAATAGTTTGATAACTGGTTTTAACTACTTTTTTCTGCTTATTATCACATTTTCATTTATTTATTTCAGTAGGAAAAACTAGAATACAATGTTGTCTTTCCAAAACTACCTACTGATAAATCGAAACTAAATAAAAATAAAGAAGTTTGTAGGATGAAATACTTCTACGAAAAATGGAAATTGTTGTTCTATTGAAAATCTATGAATATTCTGCATTAAATTGAAAAACTTTATAAGTTGAAATCGCGAAAAACAGCGTTTTTGCAACCTTTAACCCCGAGTAATTTTTTCCCAGGTATCGAATCGATGAGGACTTTTTAAATTTCATTTATGATGGTGTTTTGAACGATCTACCAACTTTGAGCTGGGTGTGAATATTTGTACCTTAGAATGTTTAATTTGACCGAATAATTTAATGCACTTTTTTTTTAATTATCCAAAATCATATTTAAAAAACACAACAAAATTATCTATCCTATAAAGCCAACAGTTTCCAATTTTCATTATCACGATTATAAAACCTCTTGACCTATATATCGTAAATAAAATTTTATCTTGTTTAATTTTTGTAACTTTTCTTTGTATATATTAAAATGATATAACAGAGTCAATTAATTTTATTAATGATATTGTTGCCAAAATTTATAATTAGATAATAAAATGATAAAGATATGATTATAAATATTATTCACTCCAAAACCTGTTTGCTTAGTCTAATAAGTAAGTAACTATGTTTATCGAAAAATAAATTCTTGGCAATCAGTTTGGATAAAATTTTTGATAAAACATTTACTTCTTATTGTCTCAAAGGACAGGGCCGACTTTACCTGGCGTGAAGGAGGTGCGTGTTGTTAGATATTAAAATTGAAATACGCGCCTCTTATAATTTTATGTAAACAATGTATACCTAGATGGCACATATGTAAACATTAAAATAAAAAAAAGAGAGTTCCAACATGTGTGTAAAAAGGTGACTAAAATGAATAAAACTAAATTGATTGTAATCGATCTTTTTTATTATATTAAATCATTCAACAAATTTATCTTTCAATAAACATAAATTTATCAGGTTATGGGCCCAGATTTTCTCTGGGTAGTGCGCGATGTTAAAAATAAATTAATAAAAATAAAAACTGAAAACAGTCTAACAATAAAATTAGTGAGGTTACGTATATTGGAACAGCGTGGAAAATTCTATGTACTTTTTGGAGGGAAAACGTGTTGATTAAATTACAATTTAAGATGGCTGTTAATAATATAGTAGTGCCTATTTTGGAGGCAAATAACTACAATAATTGGGAATTTCGAATGAAACTAATTTTGCAAAGAGAAAACTGCAGCAAAGCATTAGAAGATCCACCAGAAGAAACAGCAACTAATGAAGTGAAGTTGTCCTTCTCGAAAGCGGATATTAAAGCTCAATCATTAATTGTACAAGGTGTGTCAGACAAACATTTGGATATAATTAAAGACTGCACAAGTGCAAAATCGCAATTCGAAAGTTTAAAAAATGTGTTTGTGAGAACAAGCTCGTTCACAAAATTATCTCTGTGGAGGAAGTTAATTAACCTTAAACATGATGTGAATGAAGGGTTAGAAGACCATTTCTTCAAATTTGAAACTATAATTCGCGAACTTAAAGATCAAGGATCAAACATCAATGATAGTGATCAAGTATGTCATTTTCTTCTCTCTTTACCTTCTAAATACGATATAGTCGTCACAGCCATCGAAACTATTAAAGATGTTAAGATGGATTTCGTGAAATCAAGGTTACTGGATGAAGAGTTGAAAATAAGTTCCAAAGACAGTATTGAAAATGAAACGGTGTTCAAAGCTAGTACAAATAAAGGATGTTTCACATGTGGTAGTACATTGCATATACAAGTATATTGTCCAAAAAGAAAAGTCCCACCACATAGAGAAGGAAATAAAAACTTTCAACAAAATAATAGAGGTTGGAATACAAATTATAAAAATTACCAAAATGAAAGCTATCAAAATAAAAGGGATAATTATCGTGAAAGTAAACAAGCAGCTAATACAGCTGAAGATACCTATGTAAATTTATACGCAGCAAATGTTTATAATGAAAAAACCGGAAAAATAGTTTTTGTGTTGGATTCTGGAGCAAGCAATCATTTTGTTCAAGATTGTTTGGAACCTGTTATGCATGACGTTGAAAAATTGACACACTTTGTCGAAATTTGTACTGCGAATGGTCAAGTCATGAGAACAAATAAACAAGGAGTATTGAAAGCGGAATGTCAAGGTCGAAAAATAAATATTAAAGCACTTATCGTTCCAGGAATCAAACATAATCTTATATCAGCGTCAAAAATGACAGACAATGGTCATAAAATAATAGTCGAACAAGAAAAAACGATAATAACTAGTAACAATTTTAATTTAGAATGTGAAAAGGAAAATGGTTTATTCGTTCTAAAATTAGACGAAATAATAAAGAAAGCAGAAAACTGTCAGGTAATGGTTGAAAATTTGTGGCATAAACGATTAGGACATGCAAGTAAAGAAGCTATTGCAAAGTTGGGATTAAAAATGTCAGATACAATTTGTTCATCGTGTGTAGAAGGAAAAGCCACTAGATATCCTTTTAAAAGAAATGAACAAAAAGCAAAAACTATTGGAGAGCTTGTACACAGCGATATATGTGGACCAATAAATCCAGGGACGTATGACGAAGGTAAATATTTTCAAGTCATCTTGGATGATTGCAGTCACTTTGTAGTTGTGAAAATATTAAAATTCAAAAATGAAGCTGAAAAAAATATAAAAGAATATGTAAATGAAATGGAAAGACAATTTGACATACGAGTAAAAAGGTTTAGGTTTGATAATGGGGGAGAATTCTCATCGGAAAATTTCAAGAATTTTTGTAGACAAAAAGGAATTAGATTAGAATATACGATGGCGTATAGTCCTCAACAAAATGGAAAATCAGAACGTATGAATAGGACCCTACTGAATATGATTCGAACAAAAATAGCAGACTCAGGTATACCAAAAACTCTGTGGGGAGAAGCACTAAAGTGCTCAGTGTACGAGTTGAACAGAACACCAACAACTGGATTAGAATCAAATCAAACTCCTTCGATAATGTGGCATGGACGAAATGATATAAGTAAACTGAAAATATTTGGATGTAGAAGTTGGTTCACAATAATGCCAAAAGGTAGCAAACTTGAACCCAAGGCCAAGAAGGCAGTTATGGTTGGTTATTGCGGTGGAGGGTATCGATTATGGTTACCAGATGAAAATAAGATCATCAAGTCGAGAGATGTACGGTTTGATGAAAATGTAATGGAGTATAAATTTAAAAATAATGAAGAAAAGAGATATCTGCGAGCCGAAGTAGACGTGGATCAAGAAGAAGAAACCGAAATAAATACAAAGAAGATTGAAACAGACGAAGAAAATGAAGAAAATAAAAATCATGAAGAAAGTGAAGAAGAAGATGTCGTGTCAGCCAATACAAGAACAAAATCTGGGCGAAGTATTACAAGACCGAAAAATTTATCCGACTATGAAATATATGAAGCATATTGTTTATTGTCAAGTTCAAGTGAAGAACCGAAAACGTACAAAGAAGCAGCAAAATCACCAGAATGGCAACAAGCGATAGAACGTGAATTAGAATCTCACAAGAAACTGGAAACATGGTCATTAGCCGAACTTCCAGAAGATAAAATAGCTATTGATACACGATGGATTTTTAAAATCAAAGAAGGTGGTCAGAAGAAAGCCCGATTAGTAGCAAAAGGCTTTCAAGTGCCCAAAGAAGACGAAGAGTTTAGTTATTCACCAGTTTGTAGACTTTCAACTATCAGAATTTTGTTATCAATAACAATTCAAAGAAATTGGACACTAAGCCAAATAGACGTTCCAACAGCATTTCTTAATGGAATATTGGAAAATGACGTGTACATAAAAACACCCGAAGGTTTAAATTGTCAATCTCAAGTGTTGAAATTGAATAGAGCCTTGTATGGTTTAAGAAATGCACCAAAATGCTGGAATATTAAATTCAATGAAGTTATGACGAAACTTAAGTTTAATCGTTCAGAGTATGATTATTGCCTATATAAAAACAATGATGTGTATTTGATATTGTTTGTTGACGATGCGCTAATTACAGGACCAAAAGAGAAAGTTGAAAAGTTGGTGAAAGATTTATACATTGAATTCAATGTTAAAAACATAAAAGAAGTAAAAATGTTCCTAGGAATGGAAATCCATAAAACAACGAATGAAATCAAGATAACTCAACATAAAATGACTTTGCGATTACTAAATGAATTCAATATGATGGAATGTCGTTCTGTTGAAACACCAATGGAACAAAATTTTCAGATAGATGAAACACAACAGGTTTTGGTAAACATTCCTTACAGAAGATTGGTGTGTAGTTTGATGTATCTTGCAGTCGTCAGTAGACCGGATATAACTTTCAGTGTATCAGTGTTAAGTCGATACCTTGATAAACCTACGATGCAACTTTGGAAAGCTGCAAAACGAATCCTAAGATACCTAAGTGCAACAATGGATTATGGAATCAAATTCGAAAAAGGAGAAAGTGGTTTAGAAGGAATGTGTGATGCTGATTGGGGTGGAGATAAACAAAGCAGGAAAAGTATTAGCGGATTTGCTGGTTTTCATTCTGGAAATATTATTGCATGGCACTCAAGGAAACAAAATTGTGTCGCACTGTCATCTATGGAAGCAGAATATGTGTTAGCAAGTATTGCAACGCAAGAATTGGTAAATTTGAAAGGTGTTTTATCCGAATTTGGTGAATCAGTTCCAATTATATTAAAAATTGACAATCTGAGTGCAATTTCTTTAGTTAAAAACTTTGAAAACTCAAAAAGAAGTAAACACATTGAAATCAAGTATCACTTTATAAAAGATTTGTGTAATAAAAAACAGGTTGTTTTGAAATACGTGTGCTCAAAAGAAAACTGTTCAGACATTTTCACAAAAGCTCTTGGCAGAGAAAAATTTCAAAATTTTAGAAACCTTTTTGTGAGTGCTTAAATTATATTAATTGAAATGTGTACTTTTTTATTTTTTTTTTATAATTGAAATTTTTATTATTTTGTTTTACAATTGAAATGTATACTTTATTTTTTTTAATACATTTAAATTGAGGCGGTGTGTTAGATATTAAAATTGAAATACGCGCCTCTTATAATTTTATGTAAACAATGTATACCTAGATGGCACATATGTAAACATTAGAATAAAAAAAAGAGAGTTCCAACATGTGTGTAAAAAGGTGACTAAAATGAATAAAACTAAATTGATTGTAATCGATCTTTTTTATTATATTAAATCATTCAACAAATTTATCTTTCAATAAACATAAATTTATCATATCCTGGTTCAGGGGATGCGTGTCATCCGGGTGCAGAGTCTTGGAAGACGGAGACCATACTATTCATCATAGGCAAAGGAATGCCAAGTAGATTAGAAAGACTGAAATCAACAAGACAAAGACTTTGTATGAGAAGGACTCCACGAAAATTCATGAAGACTATAAACAAGGGGGAATAACGCAGATTTGTAGAGACATGACCTACAATGAATATTTGACTATAATATAAGGACAAAACGACTGCATTCCACGCCTTAGCGTTTTATCATCTGGTTCGAACTAGAACTTATAAAATAAATAAGGAAATTAAATGTTTCAACTTTCCTTTGAATGGCACATAAATCGATAAACACAGCAGTATTTATTGTCTATTATATTTTTATATGATAAAATAATAAATTTATTCATGATGAGAATCATTTTTTTTATTTCATGATGTGAAAATCAATTATTAAAATTTTTTTCTTTCTTTTTCAGAAAAATAAATAAAAAAATTAGATAATCAACATGATTTGTTAAAGAAAATCATAAATGCTGAAGTTGTCTGTGAAGAAAAAACATTTCAAATCAATATTTTGTTAAACAAATCAAATTTGGTATATTGTTTATCCAAAAGTGTAACTTTTGGCAGGTAATTGATGATCTCTGAAAGTGAAATAACTATTTTTAAAACAAACCCAACAAACGAAGTGCGAGCGGGTGAATCATTTATAATCAATTCCCCTCGTTTAACACAACAACGAAGAATAGTAACAAGTCGTGATCCAAGATTAAGATTACAAGGTTGGCCTAAACGGTGGACACAGACTCAATTTTTGTTATTTAGTATTATAGAACAATTTATTTAAGTGTATAAAAATATTGTTTATTAAAATAATTCGTGATTTTAATTTTTATTAAAAAATGGAGCCACAAAAAGAATCACAAGTTAACGGTCTAGCACCAATTGTCGGGTGGTCAAATGTAACTCCTAGTTTAAAAAGTTCCCCAAGTAAAACACCAAGTTCTTTAACAACACCCCCAGTGACAAAAGTACAAAGTCCATTAATAACTAATATTCCTGAAGAAGCACCAAGTGATAATAATAATAAAGTACGTCATCGAAATAACAAGGAAAATCAAATTATACTCTCGGATGACAACGAGAGGGTACGTTTCTTAAATGATCTAGACAAAGATAGTATTATGTCTTCATCATCTTCATCAATCTCGAATTCAAGTATTTGTAGTATTAAATTAGGCAGCGAAAAGCCTAAATATCCTGACGGTGGTTGGGGATGGATGGTTGTTCTTTCGTCTTTGGTAATATCAATGATTGCTGATGGAATCAGTTTCTCATTTGGTCTAGTGTATATTGAATTTTTGCATGAATATGGTGAATCTAAATCAAAAACCGCTTGGATTGGTTCATTATTTATGGCTGTTCCATTGTTATCTGGACCTATAATGAGTGCGCTCGTAGATAAATATGGATGTAGAAAAATGACAATGTTAGGAGGTATCATATCTGGAACTGGATTCATTTTAAGTTCCATATCAAATACTATTGAATTACAATTCCTAACATTTGGTGTTATCGCCGGTATTGGATTAGGATTGTGTTATGTAACAGCTGTAGTATCTATAGCTTATTGGTTTGATAAAAAACGTACCTTAGCCACAGGTTTAGGGGCATGTGGAACTGGAGTTGGTACATTTGTATACGCACCAATGACACAATTCTTTATTGAAGAATATGGATGGCGTGGAACTGTTTTACTACTGGCTGGAACATTTCTTAATATGTGTGTATGTGGGGCTGTTATGCGGGATCCAGAATGGTGGACAATTGAACAACAAAAATTGCAATCGAAAAATATAAAAGGCTCATCCAGTACAGCGTCAATATCTGGGTCTCGATCTGTTGGTGGTGAATCTACATTTCCAGGAGTTGAAGAAATACGGAAATTAATGAAGAGCGGTGAATCTCCAGAATATATTTTAACAACACTAGCTACCTCAACCGGATTTGATCAATCAAGTGATAATGCTAACAAAAATACAAAGAAGCAACATCGATCTGTTGTTAATCTTCCAACTTTTGTCAAACAAAGTGAAAAAGTGAGTATTACATGCAAAATAGCCTTTCCCGAATCCAAAACTCCAACAATTTTTGGGATTGTTGGAAAAAGAGTTCGGTGTAGTTACCTTACCTGGTCATACGGTATGATCTGGTAAGTCAATAAAGATAACTTTACCGATCTGTTTCAATCCAATCCAATCGAAATAGTAGACGTTTTCATTTTCGTTACATTTATTTGTTTTTTTAGGTACCTATAGAAGTATTAGAACAATTATCATCAAATAAAAGACTGTATAAAGTAATATTAGAAAATTATCCAAAAATATTGTCATGCCGAAGTTCTTCCGACAAAGCTTTAAATACCGCTGCTGAGAACGATGTATCACCAGGAATACCAGTAACAATGTCAGTACGTTTAAAGAAAACAAAAAGACAAAACTCTACAGACAAACAAGGAGTTCCAACAGAAGCAACAACAAATGTTAACGAACCATTACTACAACAAAAAGTCAATGTGAAAATTGTTAAATCAAATATAAAAAAAGTTCATCCAACTAATACCGATTCATCAAAACCGTGGTTAGTGAAACAATTTAGTAATGTTGGTCCTTCTCAACATGGAAATTATTTGCAAAACATAAAAGTACATAGAAATTCTGTTATGTATCGTGGTGCAATTTTAAATACTAAAAAGTATCGTCTTCGTGCTTCAAGTTGTCCTGATATTTTTCGAAATTCAATGATTACACTAGCTAGAGAAGAAGAAGAGGTATGTATTATTCATATTAAAATTTCTTATCGCCCTAGAATTTTCAATCCTTTAACTGAAACCTGTATGGTCTATGGGTTAAAACACACCCCGTTGTTTGTGGTTGCGTTTTGAAATTAGACAGCAAGTATAATTAATTTTTCGATTTTTTTTTAGAAATGGTACAGTGAATTTGTAGATTTACTAAAAGGGATAATGGATTTTTCAATGTTTTTGGAACTACACTTTTTATTTTTATCAATTTCTACAATTTTATTATTCATCTGGTTTATTGTTCCATATTTTTACATAGCTGAACATTTAACTCGCCATGGCTACACTGAAAATGAATGCTCCAAACTTATCTCACTTATTGGAGTTACAAATACGATTGGAATGGTAAGTTTCAGGGCTTATTTACGGAAGCCTGAATAGTTCATGATCAATTTATGAAAAAGTGGCGCTACACTAGCGCCACTTTTTCATAAATTGATCATGAACCATTCAGGCTTCCGTACTTATTTATTTAAGTAAAAATCGAAAAAAAATTAAACTTAAAAATTAGCAGAATGTTAATATCTTGTGAAGAATATTACAAAATAATTCTCCATTCTTATTATTTTTATTTCAGATTGGACTGGGATGGGCTGGAGATCAACCATGGGTTAGTGTGACGAAAACGTTCTCCTGTTGTTTATTTTTATGTGGTTTCGCCACAGCTGCAATGCCTTTTTTTACTGACAGTCCGTACTTCTTAGTTGGAAGTGCAGCTTTGTTTGGATTATTCTTTGCGAGTAGTTTCTCATTCACACCGGTTGTTTTAGTATCATTAATACCAATAGAACGTTTTACAACTGGATATGGTTTAATATTACTATGTCAGGGTATCGGAAATTTAACAGGTCCTCCATTAGCTGGATTACTATTTGATTTAACACAATCATGGGATTTATCATTTTATACAGCAGGATTTTGGATATTTATATCTGGTATATTTATTTTATTAATTCCATATACCAAAAATCGTAAAATTATTGGATCTGGTCCACTAGAAAAAGAAATTGATAGAGTTAGTATGGCTTAAAAAAAAAAAAAAGGAATTTTTAAAATTTTTGAATACTTGTAGGTAGATAGATATACAGTTTATCAAATAGATTTTTTGAAAACTCTACACAATTATTAGGAAAATTTTTACAACAATTTTAATATTTCGCCATTTACAATTCACTTAAGAATATAGAAAAATTTTCGCAGCAAACGAATCAAAAACACTGTATAAAACTAGAAATATATTTCGTAAAAAAGTGCGCATTTTTGAAACGATGTAATACCTTTAATTAAACGCACCAAATTAGAAATTTGGATTATAAGAATAAAGAATTTGATTCAAAATATTATTTTGAAGGGAAATAATTTTCCATTTTAGTCACTGATTTCATTAAAAAAATAAATATCGTACAATTTCAATAACTTTTGCAGTCGGTAATAAACAAACAAAATATCGACAACATCTATTCTTTAAAAAACAGTTAACACTTTTTGTGGAGAGGCTCGTTGTACTTTATACAAAATACGGATAGAAATCCTAGCTAATTAAGATTAGTTGATATTCAACGAATGTACTTAAAAAATGTGCCTGCGTAAAAATTTTATTTACACTTATAGAAACTTTAAAGGTGTATTTTCATGCTGGCGCTTGTCGTTGATTTTTATCGTCACATGATCAGTTAATCCCGTGCTGCCATCTGGAAAAAAAACTAAGCATCGTCAAATCGAAAAAAGCTAAACAAATAAGCTATATTTTCTTTTAGACCTCTGTATTTCATTGGATAACAGAGCATATATAATTCTTTTACGTTAACTTTTTTTTATTTGCGCTTCACGAATTATTTTTTGGCACTGATAAACTCACAATTAATAATATTGTTCACCATACATTATGGATATAATTTATTTACCATTACCATGTGTTTTATTAAAAATGAGATTATGGAATTACTTTTAATATGCATATCTCGAGATATCGACTTCCTATATTAATAAACTTTTTTTCCGCTCATTTTTACAATTTGACGCTGTCGCTGGACACACTCTATTTTTTCAGCTAGGTGATTCTAACTGTACAAAAGTATTCTAGCAAAGCGAATCCTAATTTGACGCTAAAAACCATCGTCATCATGAGGTTACATCTTTATTCAAACAAATTGGATAAAAATAATAATATATATAACAGAAATTGGTATTTTTACTTTCTGTGTAAATTTTATTTATTACTAATGATGAACAAATTAAAAATGCCCAAATGTTGATAAAAGGTGTACTTTTTGAATAATTGACAAAAAATTATGTTAAAAGGAAGGCAAATTTAAAAAAATTTAAAATGTCGCCTGATAATCAAATACTTTTATTTTCACCAAAAGCTTAAATTATGACGTTGAAATAACAACATTGAATTTAATTCAAAGAAGCCAATTAATTAAAATAATGTCAATTTAACGTTTAAATAAAATTAAAGTTTATATGTTAATGAAATAAATGTATTAATTACTTTCCTAAATGTATACTTCAAAAGATTCTAACTGAACAAATTAATGGCCTTCAGATTTCGGGGATTAAAACATCATTTTAATTAATCTATAATCGATATAATTAATTAATATTGACTATAATTAAATGTTTAAATTTGGAATTTTACGTGATATCATTATAGCGATATCTGGACATCTAGCAATAAAATTAACAAAATAATTTTTTTTTTATAGACTGAGTTGTTTTTATAATAATATAATAACGAATTAATTTGATACAATTAAAAAAATTTGAATAATTAGAAAATAAATCATTTTTATACATATTTTGTATGTATACATTTAAAAAAAAATTTAATTGGGGGCCGTTCATAAAATACGTTCGCACTCAAGGGAAGGGGAGGGGTTCAGCTGGGTGTGACAATATGTGACAAGGGGGGACAGGGGAACTAAGACAATGTGACGTTCGCGGCTTATCAAAAAATTTTATTGGATAATTTCTGGAGAATCCTAATTTTAGCGTGATGTATTTTATGAACGGCCCCTTGGATGTCTGAATAAAAAAAATAAAAAATTAGTTTCTTAAGATAATAAATATACTGTACAAAAGTATTTTGATACTCCAATTTAATAAATAATTATCTTTAGATTCACCAACTTTGATTACTTGTCAGTTAAAAATTTTCAACAATTCTGCCATCATCACTTTTTAGAGTAACTAACTACAAGTTTTCAGATAAGTTGACAAAACTACGAAAAATTATCTTTTTAGGCTTACCGGCCTACCCGAGGTTGGTGAAATTGGACCTAATTCAGATTCAAAACTTAATTATAATATTTCAGTGTTATTTACTTAATTGTTGAGTGATTATAATAAAAATCTCCATTCCTATATTGTAAAATGAATTTGTTAGTAATATATTATTAACAATAATTAAGTATTTTAAATGCAAAAATGTTTGAAACTTAATTAAAAATAAGTTTGTAATTGTAATTAGTTGTATATTATAAAATTATTATTATTATTATTAATAAAATGGTTTAAATTAAAACTTACAAAAATATTTTATTGAAAACCTCAAAATTGAGGGAGGGTAATAAGATTCCCTCTCGATTCTAGCCCACACCGTCATTAGCGATTGAGGAGCAGTGTATATAAAAGAAAAAGAAGACCGAGTCATCTTTGGTAATACAAAATAAACTCTGCCTGAACACTTTTAAAAATTCACTGTGCGTCTTCCTATAATCGGCACCATCTTAACCCTATCGGGTGCTGGGTTGCGAAAATCAGGCGTAGCGCGGCTTTATTTCTTTTTTTTCACCTTCTTTGTAAATAGCCCTTTGGCCTTTGTGGTATCCTTCTGTGCAAATTTTTTATTTTGTTAAGTCTTCGTCAATTTTTGT